>NC_133805.1:13266097-13566097 GCF_043250625.1 Sebastes fasciatus | reverse complement strand
TCCTACAGGTGAGCATCTCCACTGTAGGCTATGGCGACGTCGTCCCCATCTCCTATCTCGGCCGCTGTGTGGCGTTCGGCTGCATCTCTTTCGGCATCATCCTCAACGGCATGCCCATCTCCATCCTGTTCAACAAGTTCTCTGACTACTACGCCAAACTGAAGGAACAGGAGTACACGTATTCAAACGTCGAGCGCACCTTCCAGCTCAAGGCACGTCTGAGGCGCAAATTTGACACCTGCTTCACGCCCCAGCCAGATTTTGATGACGAGATACACTATCGGCCCAGTGGAAGGCACAGTGATTCCGAGAGCGAGGATTCTGCTTCCCAATAGTTGCAAGCTCGCTCACCCTAAATGGCCTTATGGGTCTAGAAATTGTAAGACCCCATCTGCCTCCAACTCTGAGCCTATGTGATAAACAATCTAGGGGAGGGGGCAGCAGCAAGTTGAGATCAGCTTTAAGCTTCAGCTTTGCAGTAGGTGCTGTGTGCACGCTATGGGTGATGATGACTCCTCTGTCAAATGGACAAGATGCTTCCACTGGACAGCTTGTTGTCTGTTTCCAAGAATAGCACTCAGCCGCTACTAATTCCGGCTGAACTGAAAAAGATGCTTGACACAAGGAGGTCAAGCAGTAACATTATTAAAGAAGTGATGTCAATCACTCTAACTTGATGCTTGTGAAGAACTCTTCTCATTGGAAGTGCTATTAATGAACTATATTGGACAACTACATTTTACTTAATACTCCGCACAACAGACAGTATAACTTTGATTTTAATACCAAACCAGTTTAAACACCATGGTGGATTGTAGTAGATTTAGACTAAGGAAATACAAGCGTACATGCAGTGAAATCCCCTCAGATTTACGTGCACCTGAGAAATATTCCCTATAGTGCAAAGCTCCTCCGTGTGCCATGCTTCATGTGTCGGCAAAATGGTATACCTGTCGTCCAGTCACTCAGTGTGCTCGAGAGGTGCAGAAGGGAGGGTGTCAGAAGCGATCAAGAGCATGAGTGTAATTTTCTTGTCAAGGATTACCGGGATTTGCGCTTGCGCCTCCTGCCTGGTCAGACAAGGGCAAAAAGTCAGTCATGTACTGTACTATTTTAGTGGCAGAGGTAATCTGACCATCAGGTTGTATGTCAGTGCTTACTTTCATGAATGATGGCAGATCAATTTGATATTGCAGGATAAAAGAGGTGCACCTTTTTTTTTAATACTAGTTACATGTGCAATGGCACTTATAAAGGTCATCCAACATGTCAGTATTTGGCATAATCGCAGCAGGGAGTGAGAGCTGAGCTCCGTGTTCTTGGCCTGTAGATGTCAGGATCAAGCACGGCTCTGTCCTGCAGTTAAACCGTCCTTGCAGTGTCCTGCTGGCTGTGTTGAGCTCTTTGGCTAAGATCATTAAACCAATTCTTGTCCTGGGCACCAGAGAGCTATAAGCAAATGTATTATAATCACTGCTCCTGAACTGCCTGAAACGCCTCGCTTGAAGTCCTCCCTTTTCTTCTGTAACGTGGTGATGTCACCAAGTAACACATTTACATAATGCCTGCCTAGCTGCTAGTTTGGCATGCCCTCAAACAAAGCTAGTTAGAGCGGAGCTGGAGCGGAGTCTGAAGAGTTTGGTTCGGTTGACCAATCACAACAGCAGGAGCTCAAACAGAGCGTTTCAGACAGAGGGTGAAAAGAGTTTCTGCAGCACAGCCGGTAGGAGAAAAATAAAGCGTTTTCTGAACATTAAAGTAAACATGTTCTAGTAGAAACCCAAAATACAAGTATGCACCTGAAAATA
The DNA here is from genome assembly GCF_043250625.1 of Sebastes fasciatus. Classification (NCBI taxonomy): domain Eukaryota; kingdom Metazoa; phylum Chordata; class Actinopteri; order Perciformes; family Sebastidae; genus Sebastes; species Sebastes fasciatus. The sequence continues at coordinate 13,564,289 of NC_133805.1, read as the reverse complement.
AGCATAATTGGTCCTCTTTAATGCACCCTATTGGCTACTTGCTCAATGAAATGGACTACAGTTTCCTCTTGAAACAAGTTTTTGTAGCAGATCGGCTCAAGACTGTTCTGTTCAGTGCACTGGTTTTAAGAGAAAAGGACAGATTTAAGGGAACGGAAATAAGTTCTTTGTTTGGTCAGGAACTCCTATATGCAACACCTGCTGATTCATTCATTCTTTACAACTCTACGGAAGATGTGTTGCTGGTCACTCCTGATCTACGAAAGCAGAGCCCTGTGAAGCATTAAACCTTGACTTCACCCATATGGAACATAATTACTGCATATGTCTAAAGACTGTATTGTATGTTCAATGTGATCGGGGCAAGTCATCAGAATAATATAACTAATGCTTCCTTGTTTTCCGACCTTTTCTGCATGCAGTGCACTTTGTCCACTGTCCAATTTCTGTTTAAATTTTTTCTGTTATGACACAACGGTAGCCTAATAGTTGAAATATGAAGACCAATTTGACAGCTCTTGTGCATGAACATGTGTAACTTAATATGGTAAAAATTGCATTTAAAGGCATTTTTAGTTTGTGCAAATTCTGTAAAATGTGTTAACATTTTATTGTGTGATTATTTTTCTTTGTTGTGCATAAAAAATACAACAAAACATAATCAAACAGGCTGGAAAACTTGAAAAATTACGTGAAGCCTTTAGATGTTATTATATATAGGCAAATAATATACAGTATAGCCTACATGTTCTCAAGACCCTTCAAAATGGAAAAAAATGAGAAAGTGTATTCCTTGCTTAATAAAGAAGAAAACTGTTCTTCTGCATAGCATTCTTGTATTATCATAACTATTATTATCACCATCCACATTCCCTTTAGATAGAAGTGGATCTTGAAGTCCATCTCTATTAACAGACACTTGGCTCATTCGTCTGAGGGACGACGCTGTCTGTCTAATAGTATTACAGGATAAGGTAATGGGAAAGATGCCAGTGGTTTAATAGTGTCGTCAGCATCAATTAAAACTCAAGAGTACTGAGAGACTCTGGCTGTCTCATGTGACTCAGCCACGACTGAATGGACAGGAATAGATGCAGTCAAGAGGGACAAAGTACAGACACAGACAGATACATGCTCACATGTAATGTTGGGGATATATAAAGATCAACAGCTTGATTAAAGGTTTTGCATATAAAAAAGTGATATTTCACATATAATTAAAAAAAAATAGTGTGATTACCATATGTACTTGATGCACTGATACACAAGGATATAACTTTGAATGACCTTAAAGCAGTAATAAGTGATTTTAAGTAATAAGTGTTAGCAAACAGGTGGTATTCAAATAGCCAGCAGACACACAGAAACATTTGCATTTATTTGGAGTCCAGTACTCTCTCTCTCTCTAGCTCTGTTTTGTTCTCCACCAACGTTGTCTGCAGACTACAAGTAGCCTACAGATCAAATCTAACAGTGTAAGGTTTAAAGCAAATAAACAGATTCCAAATCAAACCCAACTATGTGATGTTACTTGTTTAGGTGTGGTTGACTGCACATTGTAGATGGCAAACTAATGAGGATTACCCTGTGTGGCTGTGACCATCACAATTATGAAGTCAGTGGTACAGCCAGTATTGTGATGATCCAAATCAATTATAATATGTGGCTGCACTAACTTGAATGACACCTTCTACAAGAAATACAGAATAAGAATTCGATGAACCGATCACTGCTTACCAGCGAAGGATATCGTCATTAGAGGTTAAAATGCCAAGCACAGCCAGAAGTACATTTATGACGTTAAAGTGCCACCTGTCATATTTTTCATCAGTGCTGGAAATATGAAACAGTCATCTCTGGCGTGATCAAGCAACATACAGTACGTCCTAGGGTGACCGTGTGGTTGCGTCAATATCCTTGACATCTCTTCGCCCGTCGCGCTCCGTTCCAATTAGCTGCCGTCCCTGAAGATATGTCGAGATAAGGTGCAAAAGCAACTCATATTCAAGGAAAATAGTTCACTGCAATAATGTGAATTATGACGCTTTGCTGTGAGCAAAACAGGATTTTTGGAAGGATGTCAATGAAATGAAATTAAAAACGCAAGCACAGATTCTTATTAGCATCTGAAATGCTTTTTACTTCTACTTAATGAACAAAGTCAGACCTCTGTTCGGTTCCAAAGTGCAGTACAATGTTTCTCAATGGCCAAAACAACTCGCCAAAACTTCTCGCTTAATACCTATGATGTTTTTAAGATGGAGCCGTAGATCACTGTCAGACCAGGTTTTTATCTCAATGAGAGTTTCAGCCTTGAGGAGAAGGCTTCACCAAGGCTGAATACATATTTTCGAAGACTCTGTGGCCTCAGCATTTTTGAAATCACACATTGATTATATAAACCCCCTTAAGTTCCTCATAAGTCACACCCCAACCTCACCTCTCATCCACTCTGACCAACTGAGGAGCAATAACAATCGCACAATGTCTGCCGCTAAGTGTCTGGTGTCTCTGATGGTGGTGCTGGTGGCTGCAGTGTGCGTGGTCCAAGCACAGGAGAGGATTAAGATGTGTGGGAGAGAGCTGATACGTCTGGCCGTGTCGTCTTGCGGTAACTCTCGGCTGAGGAGAAGCATCCCGGACGTTGCACATGGGCAGCATCAATACACCTCCTACTGTAAGTACTTTTTTCAGACATCAGATGCATTGATTTAGAGCCATTGCATGCTTAAAACTTCTGCTTTGTGGATAGACATGAGAAATATTTTACATTTTAAACATTTAGAGACGGGTCTGAGATGTAGGAACATTTGGGAACTTTTTGAATATCTGACCTGGCTATACATAATGACCTTTTTATTCGCTTAATTTCACAAGAACTTTCAAGCACAAAACCACAAATGTCCAGGGCTTTCTCTAAATCCCAGATGTCTTTTCCACCTCTTCTGCACAGGGGACCAGGCCGCCTCCGCAGAGGAGCTCCAGGCTGCAGAGATGGACCACATCCCTACAGAGTCTGACGGGGAGAAGGGTGTCTCCGCCTTGGTTCCTCACTGGTACCCCATGTCCTCTCGGATGAGACGATCTGCTGGGAAAATATCTGATATTTGCTGCGAGAAAGGATGCAGCATGAAAGAGTTGATCCAGTTTTGCTAGATGTAGATCCCTACTTGTCATGCAATAAAAATATTGTCTTAAAATGTTCTGATCTGTTGTTTAAAGGAACCTTTACTAAGTTGCCTTATCCTTGAGAAGAATGATTTGCTATATTTCCAATGATGTAGCATTCTAGCAAACACTTCACATTATAGATACTTGATCATATTTCATAAAAATAACTATTTACTACATCCCATACTGCAGGGAAAAAAATAACATCACTCAAATTGAAAAGGAAATTGTTGTTTATTTTGTGTTAATATAATGTATTCTCTGTATAATTGTAGAAGTTTATTTGCAGCCCTCAAACTGCACTGTAATAAAGCTTTTGATGATTATTTATGAGCGTTTATTTGTTGTCTGTAATTCCTCAGCTTTTTTGTGAAGTTTGTCTAATTAAATGCAAAAAAAAACTATCAATGCAGGATCACAATATTACAAGATTGCGAGATATCTTGACTTTTTAGTCTCCATGGGTCAAATTCTAAAAACACTGGATCCTACACTTCCCATAATTCAACTCTTTTAAACGCATCTTTTAAAATGTGTAAAAATGTTTACATTTCTCTAACTGTACAAGACTTAAAGGTGCTATTGATAACATTGTTAATATTCAGTTACTAGATGTTGCATTCTCCCTCCCCGTTCCATTGCATTTACTTCACAACAAGACGTTGCCAGACACTTACCGTCAATCTCAACCATTTATCCGTTTTTTCCACACTAACTGACGACCCAGAGATACCCCGTGATACCAACGTCGTTATACTACTGGCTCACAAGCCTTGTTAGATGTAGGAACCAAACGTCAGATATCTTCCACGGATATAAACAAAACGTTTTTGTACCTGCAAAAATTATTAAAATGATTAATTCACAATCATAATAATCTTTTTCAGGAAAAGCCATACTTTTATTCAGCACCTTTCTTAAGGCTCTGTAGATTTATTATTATTATATTTTTTTAATATATTTGTCTACATAAAGATGTTATCAATAAGACCTTTAAACCCCACATTGGATACGTTAGAGACGTTGGCACCTGGACAATTGATTCAAGATAACAAGTACTTCCTGTACTTTAAACCAAATCAAAAGTATATTTTTTTGTGTGTATATATATACAATATATATATATACTATATATGTATTTAGGTTTTGCCAGTGTTTACTGTAATTCATCTGTCATCAGTTAATTGCACAGTTTAGTTGTAGCTTAGATCAGTCAACACTGGTGCATCTTGATTTAATAAACTAACCACCAACACACCAATCAACATTAAGTAACACAGTGTTTTTCCATCGTTAATTAAAATAATCAAACCTGCAGAGAAATTAACCTTGAAACTGAAAACGGGTCAATTAAACTAGATTGCAGGTATAGACACATCGAGGAACATACAAGCACACACATGAGTCTTGAGTGATGCGACAGTGTGAGTGCAGTTTACAACACTGGTGCTCTCTCCGATAGTGCTACTAAATCGGATTGAGGCCTTTGGCCGAGCCATTCAGCTCCGTAATAACAGAAATAATCTCTGTAAAGCGGCCAAGTTCCTCACACTGAGCAGTGTATAATTCTCTCAATGGATAATCAAATGTGGGGCTGATTATCTGCCACTCTATACTGCAGCCTTCACTAAATGACGCTTAATAGCAAATGGAATCAGCCTACAGTGACTGATTGGTTAATTGGTTTTATTTGGGGAGGGATGGATTGCGTTGTGCGTACAATTGTTTTTTGGATAATTGGTTTTATTTGCTGTGTGCGTTATCAGACAAAAAAAAAACAAGATGAATTTTAAATTTAGATCAAGAAGTAAGCAGATAATTTAGTTTGGAAGTATTTAAATGCAGATGCTTGGAGAATACAAAACTCTGATAATGTTTACAACATCTAGCAATTTCTAAAGCTGTGTCCTTGAGCCTGCAATAATTAAAAAAATAAATGAGTAAGCAAGTAAATAAATGGATATTATGACATTTGAGGACATCTAAACTGAGAGAAATAAAATGTTTTCAGTTACATAAAATGTTTTAACTATAAATTAAACACTTTATTATACAGGTCTGTAATTTCCTAATTAATTTCAAGGAAATAAATAGGTGGTACTAATTATAAGGGAATAGAAAGAGTGTTCACTTGGTACACTTCCAAATACCAATAATTCTTTGCTCGTATAATTTAGACAGTATTTTAGCCAGCTGAACATGCAAAAATGTAAAATGTGTCTATAGACAAATAAACAATAATTCTGCATATATGGAGAATCAAGTTTTCAATAACAAAAAGAATAATTAATAAATATTTGCGTCTTCTGAGTTCTTTTGAGGAAATTCTACTGGAAATCAACAACTGTGTATAAACATTTTCCCTATAATTAGATCAAATTATATAATTACAATTATTAGAAAATTACTTGTAAAATACCAAAAATATATCAATCAATCAATCAAACAAATCAAAAGCACTTCAAAAGTGCTTTATAAGCGATTAACAAATGAATTGTCAAATGTCATAATGATCAAGTTACTCAAAGTAGTAAAATGTTGATAAAACATAATGAGTAAAATAGAGTATAAAATAGTATAAATAAATAAAAATAAAAAACACTAAAATTGTAAAACACTACATGAAAGCCAGACTAAATAGATGGGTTTTTAGTTTAAAAATATCAATATTTTCAGCTCCTCTCAGATCCTCTGGAAGGCTGTTCCAGCGGCTTGGAGCGTAATGACTGAAAACAGCAAATCTTGTTCTATAAATCTCAAATATATAATCATATAACACATTTACACAGAGTGCATGCAGGAGAGAGCAGGAAGTGATTTAATGAAGAGATTTTCTGCAGTGCCTCGTGTAAACCAGCAGAGAGCGACAGATATCTGATTTCCAACGATGTGCTATTCCTCATCTGACTGCAGCTCTTACCTCTCCCAGTTGTCACTGGTGAGGAACTGGTTCACTCTGCCAACTCGGGCGGCGTCACCTCTGAATATCAATGCTGCTGTATCAAGTTCAGTCATTACAGCCCCGTTCCCCCTCCTGCTGTAATGATCAGTCTCTCAAGGCTCATTATTGTGAAATGCTCAATCACCTCAAGTGATCCTTTATCTCCTTGTGACAAGAGGAGAAATCTGATCAGAGGACACTTCTAGGCCTCAGCCCGTCATTACTCAGTGCCAACAGGAGATGACAAACCCCAGGCTGCATGGGGCCCTCTTTGATGGGCTCCTGTTTGTGGCCGTTTTGTCGGCTGAAAAAGCTGCTAAACCGAATAGGGAAAATGAAATCAGAGCCTCTATCTCTTTCTGTCTCTTTGTGTCTAGTTCCAGTGAGCAGGAAAAGCAGCAGGACAGAATAGCACCTTCGCTGAGTGCCAGCAGAGCAGCTACACTGCTCACACACATGCAAACACACAGGCACTCACACACACACACACACACATACATGCCAGGCAGTCAGGAGACTGTGTGTGGTGGACCGGTGGGTGTCAATTTGCATGTAAATGAAATGGCTCTCAGTGCTCTTGTTTCCAACAGTAAAAGTGTCGAGGCTAAAGATGCTATATTCCGTTGTAAGTGTGTGTGTTCCTGTTTTTCATGTGCATATACTCTGCATGTGTGTCCATGTTTGGACATAATGGTGTGGGTGTGTGCAAGACCGGGGAACCCATTTGAAGTCTATCTATCAAAGCACATTTTGATTTATTTTGGGAGCAGAAGTAAAGACGATGACTGACATATCTGTTGTTATTATTAGTGCTCCAGGCCTGTTTCTATACGTAACACAATCTGTCAGATGTTGGGTCAAACAAATCCTCAGCATCGGGGTCTTTGTCTTTGCATGAAGTGTCTCAATCTTAAAATCCCTAAAATGAGATTTACACTGCAAGCTTATTTGTTTATTCAACCTGATCTGATCCATGTGAGAAATAAAAGTATAGTGACAACATCAAACATCACATAAAGTCTCAAATCAAATCTGATTTTATTTTGTAGGACACACATTTACTTGTATTCATATAAATTGTACATCTACTGTACATTGACCTGGTGCTACAGGGTGTGCTTATTTGTTTCAGATGCCAAAGTTTGAATTTTCATTAATAAACTCTCCCATGACTTTATATACTGCCATCTGCCATGATCAGAGGATAGGAGATGTTTTTGCGGAAGCTTTCTTTTAGCTCCTCCTGATATTTACAACTCATCATGCGGTTCAAAATGGGTGTTTGATTGCAGTGTAATTGCAGAGATTGCTGTAATAACCTGTCAATACAAACAATGTTTGGGATATAACGTTGTAAAAAAAAGCACTTATCCTCCAACAACATACTGCTTGCTTTGTCTTTTTTAGCAATAGCTCTTCATCAGGACATTTGACCACTTACCTGCTGGAGAATTGCTGCAAAGGAACTTTTACAGCAGTAGTTTTTGATTTGTGATAGCAGGAGAAGCTCAGGTGTAACTAATGGCCTACATTTAACGATGGCTCCAGTCCATTTAAAGCTGCAGTGGGTAGAAATGGAGCGAATATGATTAAAAAAGTTATTTTTTATAAAAGGTCACTATATCCTGACAGTAGTGCATGAGACAGGTAATCTGAAAAAACAAACATGTGTCCTCCGGTGCTCCTAATGGCATCTGCAAGATTTCACAGACTGGAGGAAAACAACCAATCAGAGTCGAGCTGGAGCCTGTCGTCTCTGAGCAGCTGTCAATCACTCGCAAACTCTGATCAAACGGTCAAACTAGGCAGCGCTGATCAAATATGAATCAATATTCTGTTACTGTCATGTTTTCAGAAACATCTTGTAGTGTACTGTTTAGCTGTAAAATGAGCCCTGGAGACCAAAGCTACGGTCTCCCCCGCGTCCTCCGACCGCGGCCAACACTGTTTTGCAAGACGGGCTTCACTAGATGTAACTTTGCGGTTTTGGTGCTTTTGTGTAGTTTGTGTTGGAGTCTGAGTCTGAACAGCGTAGCCACACGAGAGCACGCATGGGACACGAACCCGGATTGATTTATACGTATAAGAAGTTACAAACAGTCCCTTTAATTATAATGAAGAATAATTGTTATTTTTTAGTGCTGTGTCAAAGTGTCTGTGAAGTAAAGGGAAAGTACTGCTGGTCACATTTAAAACTCTTTGTTTTGTGTGTTTGTAGTAGTTTTTTTTTTTTTATAATTGTATTTTTTTCGCTAAGTTCGTTACATTTGAAGTCACATCAGTTACAGAGTAAAAACAAATGTCACATTAAAAAGTCCTGATCAACTGTGTGAGAATAAACAGAAGAAAGGAGATAAATCATCATCAGCAGCAGCAGCAGAGGAGAAGCTGCAGGTGTGTGTGCGGCCACTAGAGGGCAGAGCTTGTTAAAACAGAGGTTACATCTACAGTAATTAACTCAATAGAGCCTCTAAGTGACGCACATCAAACACATCCAATTAGCGTCAGCAGCAACAGGTGCGTGCTTAGACTAGCTAGCATTTGAAAAGATGAAATCGGTTGAGCAGCGATTTCTATGTTCACTGAAGAACTTTTACCTTCATTGAGTTGTGTGAGGACTTTTTTTTTTTTTTGACAATAACAGCTGTGACTACAGAGGCTCTTTAGCTCAACATCATTATAAACTTTGAGGAGCCAGGTGGGACAGATAGAGACTGGGACTGTTTATACTGGGACAGAGAAGCTGAGTGGACTACTGGAGGGGACTTTTGCTTTGAGGATGAACGAGCAGAGAAGTTGAACCTGGAGCAGATTGTGGAGAACTCAGACAGGTGAGTACAACAAACGAATTTAAAGGTCCCATATCGTGCTCATTTTCAGGTTCATACTTGTATTTTGTGTTTCTACTAGAACATGTTTACATGCTGTAATGTTAAAAAAAAACTATATTTTCCTCATTCTGTCTGTCTGAATATACTTGTATTTACCCTCTGTCTGAAACACTCCGTTTTAGTGCATTTCATCGGAATTGCAACGGAATTGCGTTGCTAAGCAACATTTTGGGTCCATGTTTACTTCCTGTCAGCTGATGTTATTTACATACACTGCGATAGGAAATAAACTGGGACACATTTAGAATGTTTATGTTTAAAATCGTGTAATGGTCTAAATATTGTATATTTGTGACATCACAAATGGACAGAAATCCTGACGGCTTGTTTCAAACGCACAATTTCTGTATACGGGCTGTGTGTATTTCTCTGTATATTGAGCATTTTGATACTTTGACAGTATTTATAAAGCACTTAAACCTGCTTTATAATATAAAAGATATTAAAATCGTACTTTTTACAATATGGGACCTTTAAGCTACATTTCCTTGCAATGTAATGTGTGTGCGCGCTAAAGGTTGTGTAGGCAAACAGTCCTGCTCTTGTTTTTTTTTTGCTTGGATATGTGTGTGCTGTGGCAGCAGCCGCTGTGCAGTTTATATAGTTATATTATATGCCTAGCCTACATTTCTGTGTTGTCTGCTTTGATGATGTTTCATTACGTTCTCAATGGGTCCCTTCGTATTTCCTGTTCAGTTGGTTATTAATGCAATAGCTGACAGGAAGTAAACGTGGACCAAAGCTGTTGCCCTTGCAACAGAATGGCAATGAATGAATAAATGACTTTATTTCGAACATAAAAATAAATAAAAACAGATACAAAATAATAACAAACAAAACAAGAGTAATAGTGTCTGAATAGGAGTAGGTAGAAGAAAACTTATATTTCCCTACCCCTTTCTCACTTCTCCTCTAATAACTCATATATCATAGAATGATAATATAATATAATATGTAAACTATCCCAGATTTATTTACATCCCAAATTAAATATATGAACAGCATCCCAAGTTTATTTACAACCCACATATCCATCCGGAGTTAAAAAGTAGATATAAACCAACCCTTATCACAACCCTTATTACAACTCTTCCTCAACCATATACCTCACAAAAATATATTTTCTGTATAGCGTTTTAAAGTGATTTATATTTGTGCTCCGCCCATTCCACAAATCCACACCACAGACTGAAATAAAAAGGTCTATATTGGTGTCAGGCTATTTCTGTAGCGTTATAGCTTGTTGTACTCACAGCGGTGTCCGTAGGCTATAACATTAGCTCTTTTTACTTATTGCTGGTCATTGTTGTTTAATTGTCTGAGTTTTATCAGAGTGCCTTCTATAGAAATGGCATTTTATTGTTGGTTTGGATCATAGACTGTATACAGCGTCTGCGTTAGGGGCGGGCCTTGGGGGTCCAGGCCCCCCCCGTCCTAAAAGGTCACTGTGCCCCCTCAGCTGAATTCACAATACACACACATTTGCCTTTTTACATATAGATAGCCTTCACATCAAATCTTGTCTTTGCAGCCCTGCTCAATGCCTCCAGGGCTCCACATTAATCACATCTGAACACATGATGAGGCCATTTGGACTTTATAATCCAATGGACACACCATCAACTGAATATATGTGGTCCTGCTCCTGAACCTGAGTGCTCTAAAAAAGACAGAAGACCTCCGCTGATGCACACTATCCACTCAAGGCCCAAGTCCTTAATCCATGTCTAGTAAACCGGGCCCCCCTAACATCTTCCCATATATTGTGCAACTTCTTTCTATCGGCACCATCCACCATCTCCTGCAGTGATGTGACAGGTCTGTCTTCTTCTCTGCATGGCAACATTTAGACGTCCTGACCAGCAGTGACAGCTTCAGGAGCATCGTGTGATTAGACGCTGCTCCCATGGGGACGAGGGAGAGGAAAGACAGAGCCACCAAAAGAGCTTTCTTGTTGTCTCTGATCTCCCCTCATCTACCTGGCTGCATGCCTGGGGATAGTGTTTCACTATCTTTAGCATTGTTACTATGAGATACCGCAAATAAACAGGGAAAACAGTTGGAAAGTCGTACATATACATATGGTTTTATTAATAAAATGCAGCTTCATATCTTCATATTTTTCCATATTCAACCCTTGTTTTTGCAGATGATGCATTTGTTTGCACTTTTTAATAGCCATGCTGTGATTGAAAAAAAACACAGTTTATTATCTAATAAATCACAGGATGCCAGGAAACTCTTCATTTTATGTAGACTCATAAATTTAAATATTATAATAAAGCTCCATTAGAGCCGTGTCAAAATCTCTGTACTCAGTCTTTATGTTTTGGAGTTCATAAAAAAATCAACATTTGTGCATTTAGTGTTTCTTTCAACATCCCATGCCATTCTTACAGTACATTTGTCTGTGTAATGTCACATATTTGGCTCCTCAGAAGTATTTTTGTCCTCCCTATCATTTCATAGATCTAGGCTACTATTATTTTTTTGGAGGGTCCTCATTAATATTTTGTAAATTGTGTTCTAATAGGCCATGAGCATATAGTGTCACTTTTCCGTTTTATTCTTCTACAACTTAAATGTCCCCAGATTCCCATAGCGGGTGGCCTCTGAACCAAAGCCAATTATTACCTCAACTTCCTTAATTAGTTTCTCGCCCTATACGCTCTTCCATATGCATGTCATTATATCCGCGTAATCTGTCCAGTGAAAGAATAGAAGCACATGCAGGAAGCACACACACATACAGAGACATTAACCACCACTTTGTCACAACCTTGGGGCCACTGGGAGGTGGTGAAGCTGAACTAATGGAGCTGAGCTGGTAGAGGGCAGTGTGGCAGCGGCAGCCGGCGCTTTAACCAACTGCAGGCGAGTGTGTTCTGCAGCTGCAGAGCTGAATGCCACCAGCGCAGCACAGACGATGTGACGCTCACAGGCAAATCTGATGGCATAGCACACTGAATAATTGAGGATCTGTAGTTTGTTTTTGCATGTGAGATACTAAGCCAGAACCATTAGCAATACATTTAAACCTCTTTCTATAGTGTTATAATACCTAGTGTCAGTTTAGTCTGATTTTTATTCTCTTCTCTGATTCATTTGAAAGACAGTTGGTATAATATTTAATTTTCAGTTGCTTACTCTGTGATTGGATTAAAATAAAAACACTTTCTTAAACATCCCCAATGTAGCATTCAGAAGTCTCACATTTACCTTCAGCATATGTTTTGTGTGAGCTGGTACTATTTGAAATCGAGATGCTGTTAAATGTTAAATCGATGAGTTTGACAAAGGCACTTCTGCTGCTGTTGTACTACTGAAAGCCTGCAAATGTACAGTTACTACAAATCATTTACTTCCCAATTCTTTGTATGCTGAACAACAAACCATGTTGTACCTTCTTGCACCCTATCCCTTTCTTAATCCACTGTTAACTTCCCTTGAAGTAACCCTAGAACTGTCCTGACAATAACTGTGACGTGATGCCACTTCACCTGGCAGTCAAACGTGATGCAATTACATGCCCACCCATGCAGGGCGGCTCTCAATCTGATGCTGGAAAGTCACGAGTGTCTTGTGAAATTGAGGCTGATCGGAGTAAGCACCAAGACTGCAGCTTGTTTTCTGTACATGCGTATCCGTCCACATTGTGTATTTGACACAAGGGCTGCACATTAATCGAATATTAATTCGCGATCACGACTTTGGCTCCCCACATTTACATGAACATGATCGACTGCGATATTGACGTTTAATATGTGTGCTCCGCTCATAGAAAGCTCTGCTGGATCAATCAAGCGCTTCCTAAAATAACAGCTTGAGATGCACCGTCAATCAGCAGCCGGTTTTCAGCAGTCTCATATTCCTACGTCGGTGTGGAAGTTCTTCAGTGTGAGTGAAGAAGACATAAAGCTGCAATTTGTCACAACTGCAAGTCCAAAATAAGCCGTGGAGGAACAACCTTTAAACATTTAGAACAACTAACTTAATCAGACACTTGACTCTGCTGCTGAGAGTAATCACAGTGAGCGGCTCGTCTGCCGACAGCACGGAGCACATTATGGTGCATTCAAACTCTACTTGGTAACAATGAGTATTGGGCGATGGTAAATCATAATGCTATCATAATGCGTTCAAATGTAATTTTGTAAAATGTCGTCTTTGGTGAGAAACTTGAATAAATCCAGTCGTTTGAAGCAGATGTTTTCACAGCAATATGAAATAGATAATAGAGAGTATTATGACCTGTTTAGCTTCCTAACACTAGCTACAAACAGCTTATAATATATAATTAAAACTACTCATGCCAAGATAATAATCAAATCACATGTTTAAATAGAAATGCAATCATTTATTTCCTAACACTATAGATGACAATAAAACATTTACATTTAGAGTTTTTGACGGTTTGAATGTAGCACAACATGGATATGAAAGCAGCGCTCTGTTTATTTGAATGTGAAATTTCAATATAAAAATGTGTCCCTTAAATCTATGAATAATCGTGATAATAATCATGATCTCAATATTGATCAAAATAATTATCATTTGCACACACACGCATTCTGTATTTCAGAGCTCGCACACACATGTAGAAAGTGTGTGAGTGAGTAAGAGGTGAGAAACGAGACAGGAGAGAGAGAGAGACGGAGAGACGGAGAGACGGAGACAGCGGTGGGCAGGCCCAGAAAAACGATTACTCCAGCTGCTCTTTCACAGCTGCTCCCTATTGCTCCATTGCACCTCTTTTCTCTCCGTCCATCACTCCCTCCTCCGTCTCATCCCTCCACACACTCATGTGTGACTGGGCTGTTTGTAGCTGATGTGATGTTGACAAAATACTCCTGAGTGGGAGTACTTAGCTGGTGTGGCGCACTGTTTCGATGATGACGAAGACGTTGCGTTGAAGATGTAGGAGAGGATTATACTTGATGGGATGGTAAAACACTGTTAGTGAGTTTAATAATGGAGTGGAGGAATCATTGCTTTTATGGCTGTCTATCACTTTTTTGTTAAATGTGTTGCAGTATTAAAATATGTATTCATTACATCTGACATATAAATATCTTTTATGTCTTTAGATACAGATATTGACACACACACACACACACACACACACACACACACACACACACGCACACACACGCACACACACACACTGCATCCTTGGCCGACCTCCTTCGATATTCCTGTCACTGTTATCGGCCGGGTCCATCTCAGGGGGGGAGGCTGCTGTTAAAACATGAGCAGTCCATTCAATACACTTCACCTAATCAAAGCTAAGCTGCTCGTGTAACTTCCAGTTCTCCACCCCATCAGGGCGCGTGATGAAGACGGGATGAGAGTGCATGGGGTTTCCTGGCCAGCTGAGGTGTGCATGTGCGTGTCTGTGCATGTTCGGTGTGTTTTCGTGTAGCACACTCTGGGCTTTGTTTGCCTCTCTGTGTGTGTGTGTGTGTGAGTGCGAGTGTGTGTGACTCAGTGGGATACCTAAGCCCAGAGGAGTAGAACAACAGCAGGTACAGTGTCTCAGTACAGTGAGGTAGCTTTTTAAGAAATTGAAACACAGCCGCTTTGTCACTTCCAGTAAGTGGACCCATAAATGAATACTGAGGCCTAATGGTTCAGTGTTTGGCCCCCGTCTGTGGTAAAAGAACGAGGGTTCACCTGAACCCGGCAGGTGCAAAAGAAAGACAGGGCGGGGACACACCATGTTAGTTGTCTTATTTTTCTGCTCTACAAAAACAACAACAAAACAACAAAATCTATTCTCTCGCATAATAGGTGGTGCTTGGTGACGTAGTACCTGATTGCAGTTCCTGCAGTGGCTTCCTGTCGTTGTAGTTGGCAAAATGGATACGAAAAGGACGGCTCTATTGGTGTTGGTTGGGAAGGGTTATGTTCAATTGGATGTATGACTTAGCCAATATGGTAGCTTCCTCCATCATGGACTCTGGTTCTTTCCCTCAAAGGTCACTACTGCTAAGAGCATTTTGGTCAACCGTGAGTCCTTGTTTTAGCTGTAGTTGCGTATCCTTCCGTACATTTGTTCCTTGCGCTGTAAGTAAATTGAGAGCCAGTGGAAACCAGAATCAAATTCCTTGTATGGCTAAACATACCCGGCCGCCTGTTCATAGAGGCCAACAGGTGGCCTGTTGCGTCGCCTCACGTCGCCTTTGTTTTGGCCGACAAGTTGCACTCGAACACACCGCAGTGATTACAGCTGACGGCCAGTTGGCACGTACGTTCTGCGTACGAAGATATCCGTGTATTGGAATGATCATATGAGATGAAGATGAAAAATGAGAAGATCCTTCTGTGTGCCCTCTAGACTTTACTCGTTGGCTTGCTTTCCTCACTTCTATTCCTCTTCTCGTGCACTGATTCATTTGAGCTGAACCGCCAATCAGAGTGATTTCTCTCACCGGCGATTCAACATGCTGAATCAGCCGAAAAACCTCCAACGGGTGGGCAAGTCGACGGTCCACAAAAACTAGGCCGACAGACGCTCACCGACATCCCCAAACTGTCCGACCGTCGGCTTGGTGTGTCAGGGCCTTAAGGCAGATCTCTGCACTGGAACAACATTGCACTCGATACCACATAATTATCAATATTAATTGATCTGTTTTTGTTTTCGCAACATTTTAAGAAAATTATGTTTTGGGACTGTAATTTCTTGTCTTTGCCTCCACTTGCCATTTTTGTCATTTGTGCTTTTATTATCTATAGTTGAGCATATGTCTACACATCTGGATAGATGGCCCTGTATTAATGTAAAGATGGCTGTCTGTGTCATTGCAGAAAAAATACTGAATAATGAACGTTGTTTATTTTTGAGTTTTCTCATAATGTCCTTCCTTGATCGGACCAGATTAACCGTTGAGAAGAATCACCTGCAGATCAGTCAACACGATGGCCTCTCTTGTGTATTTGCAACTTTCACCACCCACAAACACCTGACAGAAACACCCCCTCACCCCCCGTCCTCTTACTCATCTGTATCTCCATCCTTTGCCCTTCCTACTCCCCCTCCTCTCCACCTGCCCCCTATCCATCCCTCTGCGTAGGTGGGTCCTCTCCTCTCCTCTTTCCCTTTCCATCCATCTCTCTTCCTCTCTTTCGCTCCAGCTGCCCTGCCATGCATAATTAAGTTTCAAGTGGAAGTGCACCCTCCCTCCCTCTCTCTGTTTTCTCTTCCTCCTTTTCTCTCGATATCGTTTTGTCTTCCTTTCTTTCTCCCTTGTGAATAAGAAAGGTAAGAATGGCCTGGCAGCACTGGACATCTCTCTTTCTCCTCCTCTCTTTCTCTATCTTTCTACCATCACTTACCTCCTGCACTCCTCTGGCCCACACTGGGGCCGAGTGCCAGGCCTGTCTTGTTAAGTGATAATGTTAAAATACTAAATCACACCACCACAGCCACCACTGTTGCCTCCTCCCTCCCCGCCTCATTCTGCGAAGGGTTTCTGGTTTCACTTTGCGCTGTCATCCTATCCAGTCCCACTCATCAATACACAATGCAGGAGCTCCATCAGCCTGTGTATTTGTCTACCAGCGTTAGACAAGGTGATGTTTGGGGCCTGACCAACTCCATGTTAATGTGCATGTTAATGAGTTTGAAGTATCGGACTTCCTTCTTTCTTTCAGTTTCATGTCTTTTTCATTTGTTCAGCAAGTAAAAACATTGGGTCAAATCCAGGGTTTCTCAGTTTCACTCCCACATCCCGTCTCCACTATACAGCAGGAGTTTGATGGAGGGTTGATATCGCTGTCGTCTTTCTGCGTTCACCGTACAGGCTGTTGTAGAACGTGTTAGCTTGAGAGGCTTGAGGCAGCTAGCCAAAAGTGTAGAAATGCGACACCAGCTAACTCTAAAGTTGTCTTACTTACGTGTTGTGTGGTCTTAGCTGGCGTGCTAACGTTAGCTACATACAACGTCGACATACAAAAATCACATGGTTTTGTTCAGACTTGGAGGGTGTGTGAACGCAGAAGTTTCAATGTGAGGATACGTGAGGCTAACGTCCAGGCTAATGTTAAGCTTGCTGCTTAACCCTTATGCAGCATTAAGGACATTATTTGGATTTAAATTTATTTATTTTTTATTTTTGAAGTTGAATCGCAGCTCCTATAATAAGTCTATAATAAACGGTGTAGCCAAAACACAGACACTAAAGCCACAATTAAAACCACGATTTTTGATCCCACGGCCATTACAGCATAAAATCATGCATTCTGTTATATCAGCCTTTCACTCTCGAGCCCTGGCTTCAAAATTGTGGTTTTCACCATTTTCCACCAGATTGAACCATTTTCTCATGTTGGCCTTTAGGGGCAAATGCATGCTATTTTTCCACAAGGGACCACTGCAGTGTTTGATGCACTGTATCAAAATCAATGTTTTTGCTAATAATTGACAAATCCCAGACTGTGGAAAAAAATTCCCCCCTTGCATTTATTATACAGAAAAACAACAACATTGGCAACAATAGCATTATGTAAACAAACTGGTATTTAAAGGGTTAACATTTTGAAAATGAATATTTGGTAGTTATGATGACTGATCTTTTAAAAACTATGAATAATTATATGGATTTATTGTCTTTTTGTATGATTTTAAAAACAAATGCATCAAAATCAATGTTGTATTGCATCTAGTATACAGAAAATAATTTAACTTTTGGCATTGTTATAAAAATCCCCCTAGCATTTAGTATACAGAAAATAATATATATTTTTTTCATAACAACAGTGGCATTATATGTAAATAAACTGGCATTTGAAGGGTTAAAATTCTGAAACTGAATGACTATTTGGTAGTTATAACCAGGACTGATGCTGATTAAAAGATTTAACTCAGTGGAAATGATATTAATATATCATTTTATGGCAGTTTTTTGACGTGGACATTTTTGTCCTCTAAGGACATCAGAGCAACTGTTTTAAAGGGATACACAGGGTTAAACCACCATGCCTGTTTTCTGTTTCTACATGTTAAATACAGAAGTTGTGATGTGTGGCTGAGACTTTGTAGTTGTTCAAATGCGTCATTGACGGAGCTGTGCTTAGTAACAAAAGTAAAGTAACGAGTAACGTAACTAATTCATTTTGCTGTTGACTAATTAGTAAAATAAGGTAATTAGTTTTTCAGTGAAAAATAAGAGTAATGATCAATTTCTTCATTCAACTTCATTGTCGTGATATGCAAACATGAGACAGTTGTTTCATCATTATTGCGCAGCAGTGAGGCTGTTTAAACTGGGACTTTATCACATTAGCTCTCAGGTTCGGTCCCCATGTTAATGTAACCCTTCGCTGCTTGTTAACCTATACTGTTTTAGTACTATTACACGAGGTAGTCCGTCTTATCAGCTAATGCATTTTCCGGCAGCTACTGTACCACTGACCCACTGGTGGCCCTGTCACCAGCTTTAAGGCTTTACAGGATTTAGACTGGTAATGTACCTGGCTGGTTGCTCAGCCGTAGCTGATTAGGGTAGGATATCGCTGATTCATTACATAGGCATGAAGTAATTCAAAATGTTTGGACTGTATCAAAATATATAGCATTTTTTGGACTCAGCCACTCTGAGTCACTGCAGAGAGAATAATTCAGTCTTAAATCATCCTTTGTAACAGAATACAAATGTACTTAAAGTTAACTATTAGCTCGCCTCCACTGGAGGGTTTCCAAAGAAACCCTTTCCTGGAGATCAGGTAAGTGTCTATTCATGATTATAACATGTATCTAGTAGCCATGAGCACACAGAGAGAGGCAGTTCCTGTGTCAGACATTTCCATCGCACTAACTTGAGCCAAGCCTTGAATATAATCCAAGGCCATCTGTTGGGTAGATCCTTCGATATGCTAATTAGGTTGTGCCAATCTTTTCTATTTACAATTGAGGCCTGACAGTGTCTTTGAATAGGGGAGCTCTACTATGTCACATTTGAATATGAATTAAGTTGAAAATGAACCTGAGGTAAACCCCTTCCTCAAGAATGCAATGTTACAGATGTGTGAACGTATTGTTCATTATTAAATTATTTATTTATCCATGCAAGATGTGTTGGGATAGGTTAGGGAAGCTTAGATCAGGTGTTTCATTACAGTGATTATGAATATGTACAGTACATTGTTTCAGTGTTCAGTACATGAAAGAACAAATATTTAATACATAATCTTTAAGCTGAGAACTGTCTGTACTGGTCACCACTGTCGCTGACTGAATCAGCATATTTTTGGGTTTAGAATATGGCCCGCAACGTACAGCGTAGTTCTTCTCAATTTACAATGTAATCTGGGAACTTACTGTAGATTTTATACTGCATGTATTTTTTAACTAACAGGTACCTTAATTCTATATTTACTGGGTACAGTATGAACATTACTGAGCAACAAAGCTGGAAGTTTGGGGGAAGATGAGGTTAGGAGTTCTGTATTAATACTATAAATCTGCTGTGATTTGTTTCAAATGTACCATATACCACTTACCAACACTGGTGGGGTACAGACAATAACCAAAATAGAAAAGGCAAATCTTCTTTTTAGAGTTTGGGTACTTTTATTAATCAACTGCGGGGTACATTTGTGTTTTTGCTTTGGAAAAAAAAAGTATGTATGCATGTATTTAAAACAAACCCATTACCAAGAGCGTAGGTTTCATTTTAACATGTGGGGGGTACACCTGGGGAAAATTTGAGCATCAAACACTTAATTTCCTGCATTCTGATGAATTTGTATGCATTCATTTGTTCCTTTTTTTCCATCAATTTATGGTGTGATAAATGAATGAATTTATTTATTGACATCATTCCACAATATCAAAATCAAAATATGACACAAAACGCTATAGGTCGTGTCATAAATTTCAACCTCAAATCCAAAACTGAGCAGACCCAATGCCAAAACCAGAGCCGATAGCTATAGAAAACATCTCTATAGCGTCCCTCAACAACGGCTCGACTGAAGACAGTCTCAGCTGACTTCACCAGCACACGTCGATTGTGGATGCTTGTATATGACCTGCGTGCGGCTCTCAAGAATGGACGCGCTCATGTACCCCGTACTATTAGAATAGGTACCCAGTAGTTAAAATGACTCACCGTATAAGTTTTCTGTAAGTTCCTCCCAGGTTGTTGTTCAGTAGGTCATATTGAACTCTTTTTGTAGCTGCGTGTGATAAAATGTCCTGCTTCTGCTGGAAACAACGCAGATGAGAGAGGTGAGAGTGAACCTAAACATTAAAGTTGCAAGTGGCCAAAAGACGCTTTAAAGCGCTGTACAGCTGTGTGGAACTGCAGCGTTGGGGAATAATTAACTAGATTTGTTGAGGTGTATAAGATCAAACCACTAGCATGATGTTTTGTTTGTTAGCTGTTTAATAGGGTTTCACAATTAATCAAATATTAATCGCGATCACAATTTTGTCTTCCCACAATTAAATGAACATGATCGCCTGAGATATTGACGTTTAAAATGCGTGTTCTGCTCATAGAAAGCTCTGCTGCATATCAAATCATACACTTCCTAAACTAACAGCCAGCCAGCCGGTGATCTAGATGTTTTGGCTTCACTTTTGGGTATATATATTATCTTTACAACCAATGTGTTTATGATTAAATTAAAAGCATAAAATTGTTTATCTAGCTCTTAATGTTGCTAATATTGCTCTCGAAGTGCACCAGATTGAAGCATTTAACTTTAAAATATAGCTAACAAAGGGGTAGGGTGAATGTTCCTGTATTTTTTCATATTGCTATATATATATATATATAGCAGAAAGAAATATTGCAATGTCAGTTTTTTCCAACATCGTGCAGCCCTAATTTGTACATTAACAGAGATGTAGCAGAGCATGGAAGTGAAAACAGTGCTCTGTTTATTTTAATGTGAAAGTGCAATAAAATATGTTGTTGCTAAAATCAGTGAATAATCGAGATAAATAATTGTGATATCAATATTGATCAAAATAATCGTGATTATCATTTTGTCCCTAATCGTGCAGCCGTATACTGTTCTTCCTTTTTGTGAGGGCAGTCTTCTGCCTACAAATTACCATGTGGAAATCTGTGAAGCCACTGTGCTGTTTGTACGTGACTTGTTGGATGCATAGTACTTATTTGAGACGTCTAGTACATTCACGTTGCTGTTGATAACTTTCACTCACAAAATGTACTGTATGTGATTGCAAAAGTACCTGCGCACTAATAATGTATTCTCTTATATGTGAAAGGAAATTAAAGTCTTGGAACAGAAAATGTAACGTAACAGGAGGCTCAGCAAACTAAAAAAACTCATCTAAACCAATAAAACAGGAACATTCTTGAATCTGATGCAAAGTGTGTTTTACTTTGAATATAGGAACAAACCGAAGTCTGGCAGTTTTACCAAGTGTGCTACATCTCCCAATAGGCAGAAAACAAGAGCAGTTAGCAGACACAGAACAAACACACGATGTAACCACGAGGGTGTTCCTCCGGCAGTGTGTGGAGCAGCTTGAATAAAGATCGCTCCATGATGTCACACTTTACAGTCTTGCCTCTTACAGTAGGTAGAAACCTTCTCCTATACTATGTGATGGTACTCCTATACAGTTCTTCAGCTTTGAATGCGTAAGTCTACTCGCAGTAGAGTTTTGGGTATAAAAGTCATATTAGTGGTAGGGCTGGGTATCGGTACTTTTTAAGGTATCGACAGAAATAACCCAAGTGGTATCCTATCGAAACTTTTGCTTGCAGTCAATCATCGCAAGTGTTCTTCGATTTAATACGACGTGTGATTGGCCAACTACCTCAGCAGCTACAACCCATACAGGCGGGATTGCCTGCACGGCTCTGAACACGGAGATCTCTGAGCTGGAGTCTAGCAGTTAACGGTGCTAACCGCGCAAACAGGGCGTCACACTTCGCGCATCCCGTCACCGTGGGTCGGGGGATGCCGTTATCAGCGCTAACCGCTGTATGGGCGCTGTGCAGTGCGATTAGCTAGCCAGCAGGACGTACAGCTTAATTTCACAAGTACTCTTTGTATTTATATCACTTGTTGCAATATTTAGCCGATTCACTCACAAATTTTTTTTTATTTTTTCACATTTAGTTAGCACGGTTGCTGACCATGGTGACTAAAGCTGCATTCTGCTTTGTATTAAAATCATTCCAGTAATTTAATATTTATTCTTTTTAATTTGAAGCAGGAATTAGGAAATTAATTTTATGTTTTCCTTAAAGGAACAGTACGACATTTTGGGAAATACTCCCATTTTCTTTCTTGCAGAGAATTAGATGAGATTGAGACCATGTCACGTCTGTACGGTAAATATGAAGCTGCCACCAGCAGCTGGTGATCTTAGTTTAGCATAAACTGGAAACAGGGGGAAACAGCTGCCTAAAAATCTGCCTATAAGCACCTTTTTAAAGCTCCCTAATTAACATTTATCGCACAGACATGAGAGTGATATCAATCTTCTCATCTAACTCTCAGCAAGAACATGAATAAGACAAATGCACAAGTGTCAAACTATTCCATAATAGGACTCCGTTACAGCTCAGACAGAATGACAAATGAGAGTGCACAGGTCATGTTGCCTGATTGTTCATGTGGATCAGATTGGACCCACTACTCTCTGTGTCAGGGGAAACCCCATATAGAGTGTTCATGTATGGTACGTCTGGCATTATGCCTGGATGTAGCTGGATAACATGGGGGGTTGTGTCATACACTGCTATGCGGAGCTTGTCAGTCATATACAATGAAGCAGTCTTGTAATGTGTCAGCATCAATTACTCAAGTCCAGTTCTCTCTGATCTGGATATAAATAAAAGCAACGATGTCAACAAATCAAAATTTAAGTACACCATGTGCGTGTTAAATAAATGATATGGTGTACGCTATGTGGATTCTGTTTCAATCAGTTTTACAGCTCTGCTTATTCAAATCTCCAGC
The DNA here is from genome assembly GCF_043250625.1 of Sebastes fasciatus. NCBI lineage: Eukaryota > Metazoa > Chordata > Actinopteri > Perciformes > Sebastidae > Sebastes > Sebastes fasciatus. The sequence goes on along the minus strand of NC_133805.1, from coordinate 13,541,333 downwards.
AAGAGCTTTAGTCAGTTTCTAAAAAAAGGACTGACTTGACGTAATGGGAACATTGTCAAAACAACCTCAATCTTTAACTCTTCTCTTAAAGCCCCAATCGGTAATTCTTCTGGCTATATACATCGAGGAATTTCCACATACATTATTGAAGTGTTTGAGTTACAGATAAAAAATCTGAATTTCGTGTGTTTTATAACTGGTCCGAATTCAAAATATGGGCTTGATTAAAACAAGTCTTACACACATTTCTTTTGTAATAAAACCTTTTATAGTGAGATTTAGTTGTGTTCTAGAGATAACCCTTGTATGAAAATAATGTGTCAATCAATTTGAGTTTCATTGGAGGTTCCAGTTCATTCACCGATATGTTTATATTCAAATCACAGATTGTGGCTTAATGCAATGCATCCTCATACAATGGCTCGTATGATTTATTTATTGTGTTTGATGAAGTATTTAATACTCTTATCAACATGGGAGTGGGCAAATATGCTTGCTTTATGCAAACATATGTATATATTTATTATTTTGAATATTGCCATGCCATTTTTTCCTCTCAAAAATTTAACATAAGTTTTGGAGCGTTATTTAATTCCCGACTAGCTAGTATGACTTGGTTGGTACCAATGGATTATGTTAGGTTTTCTAGTTTCATATGCTGCCAGTATCTTCACTCTAGCTTTAAAACTGAGCCTGCTATAACCTCCAAAAGAGGTTAATTAAAAATTGTAAAAAGTGTGTTAATGTATTAAAGAAATTAGTGGAGTTAAAATGAATTTGCTTTAATGCGTTATTATCGTGTTAACTTTGATAGCCCTAGAGACAAAACTACTGTTGTTAGGTTTAGGAAAAGATCGTGGTTTGGGTTAAAATAACACCAAAAGTGACGTAATTTAAGTACGGAAGTTACGTGACAACTAAACCAACGTTGACTTCTGGTTTCAAAAGGGGTATGAACACTGGTCTCCTGGGCGAAAGTCTGATGTTTTGACCCGCCCATCCACCCCGACCTCCTCCCTATAGGCGGCGTTTGTCGCTCTTTATACTTGATCACAATTACGTGGATTAAATGTGAATGGATTTCATGGGATGTATACGAATTACAGTGCATTATTTTTTTCGTAGGTACAACTACGAGCGGTATATGAGAACAGCCTGAATGGGTGAAATGGGCAAACTCGAGAAAGAACCCGTCCTATTATTTATGCTGAATAATTCCATATTCAATTATTTGTCCTCATATGCACAACTGCATGTGTGCCCATACAGACAGTCTATCACATGCATGGATTGTATTCCAAGGCCACACATCCATATGTATATACAAAAATCTCTGACGCACAGCTTTTCTTCTCTCCTTGTCATTCTCACATATAACTAAAAAAATGTAAGCCTTGAAATCCTCCTCTTACAGCCGGGGCTTTGGAATACAATCCATCGCAGTTCATGATGAAGAGGCAACTGCTGTAAAATCCAATTGGAGGTTTATGGAGATAGATGGAGATGAATACCTCTCTTCGTCATCCCTCTCTCTTTCTCTCTGCCATACTAATGCACAAAATATGGGCTTGCACACACTCGCACATGGACACACTTCCTCTCACTCTCAGAGTTTCATGAAATCCGCCCACAATTATACAGCATCCCGCTCACAACTGCAGGGGAATCTTTCAGCAGCCGGGGTTTGGTCTCAGCGGGCAGCGCTTCACCGCTGAGTGTGCAGCCTCTCTTGCCTTGGTGGGGGGAAGGCCTCCTCTGTCGAGGTATTATCCGCTCCCATCTAATATTCATCAGCTACTGGGAGATTCGTGACGACAAGTCAATTTGATAGGCTAACAATGCACCGAGGTGGTCGGTGTTGTTGTGTGCACATGCAGGTATGTGGGTCCACATTAACAAGGTATAAACAGTGCACACATTGGAGGGCATGTGCACGGAGGCCGGGGTGCGTCATGAGAATTAATATATACTTTTTCAAGTGGTTAGTTGTGATCGGTTAATTTATTTATTCAAACATTTATACAAAACCTGTTTAAAATGATTCTACAAAGATTTTAATGATAAAGTGAAATAAGTGAATATGTGTCCATCATTTAAAAAACACAATAGCATGAAATTATTACTTTTATTTTGAATTTGAATAATTTTATTATACATTTATTTTAACTTATCCATTTAAATGTAGTTATTATAATTTTTTCTTTTTTATAAAACAATAATTTGCTAATAATTTACCACATTTTGTAAAAAAATTGGGTCCCTCAGTGCATGTGTGTGCATGTTTAGCAGAGTATGACATGTGATGATGGGTCATGTAACGGCGCACGTGTTCACTTTGTGTTTGAAGTGTAAATGGATGGCCAAGTGTTCTCATATATGGTACACAGTTGGCTGTAAACACAGAGAACGTCACCACTTGACTATTTCTAAGTAGCATCAGCCCAATGTTTACACAAAGGCACAAAGTGACATATTGCATTTGTTTTTTTCCTCTTATTTTTCATCTTATTAATAGACTTAGTAAGAAGTAAAATAGGGACAACATGTGACAAAGATCATGAGATTAAACTTAGATATATCATGGTGAAACATGGTGGGCACTAAACCTACTGAGTCATTGGAAAAGTTGCAAATACATGCAAACATGTAATAAATAATAACTGTATGAGATAATACCTTTTCATATAAGTCTTAATAAACAGTAAATGTTCTCAGAGAAATTATATTGAATAATAGAACAGATGACTGGCGCATCGCTGTATAAAACACTTTTCCTAGTCTCTATACATACGTTTCTTTTCTATGTATTTGTGCATAGGTGCCAAAAACAAAAAGTACGGCTGCAAAACATTCAACAGCGGAGTTTCTCACTGATTCCCACAGTGTGTCTGCACACGCACACACACACAACTAAATCACCCCGCGTCCCCTCCCCTCTCTCTTCTTTCCCTCTCTTTCTTTTTGGCATCCATCACTGTCCGCGGCAATGGACTGCGAAACAAATTTCTCTCACTATACATTACAGGTTAAGAAAGGGAGCTGGGAATGTATTATATATGCCGGGTTCGATTTTTATGTAGCGTCTACGGGCTCGTCCATCATTCCTCCGCTAGGCACCCTTGTGCACCGGGCCCCTGACGAGATGTTGTCTTGGCACCGCTATCAATCACCCCCCGCGCTTGCCCGAGCCCCGTGCCCGACGTGCAGGAGGGGGCATGTGATGTAGCTACGGGACTCCCTCCCTGCCGCTCCCTCCGCCTCTCCTGTGACGGTGACGCCAACACTCATAGTCGTTCGTCATTTGAATGGTGCGTTAATAGCATGGGTTTCTACTAGGTGTCTTCGTCCCTGCGTGACCTCTGTCCGTCTTCCTTTCTGTCTCAATACCGCGAAGGACGTAATGCTTTTAATGACCGGAGACGATCGGGTAATAATTGCGCAGACCGGAGGGAAAACGAGTTTTGTATAGACCCACCTGGCGCCACTCACCCATGCAATGATACTTGGGTCAGAGCCATTAAGAAAACATGAGGTCACGCCATCATATGAAATATATGTAAACTCAACTGTATGGCCAACAAGGGGAGCCTCATAAACCGACAGCAGATTGACTTTTACAGTATATACGAGGGTTGGACGCAGTGCTTTGATTTGTGGCTTCATCGCCTGATATAATTGCAGTCCATCAAGACCATGGAGGTATAAACCCTCACCGCTCTGATGCCTTAATATGTCCATTAACTCTCTCTGTGTCTTTATAGCTGACATACAGGGTTAAACAGACACGGGATGCTGAAGCGTGTGCCTTCGCATGGCTGCTCAGGCTACTGCTAGACTAATCCTTTTTCTCCCAAAGTCAGGCGGATTATGATTTGAGGAGTACTCCTTCGCCCTTCACACTCCCCGGTGAAAGTCACGACCTATCAGAGAGCATGGGGGGTAGAGGGGGTGTTGGGGCGGGTGGGCTCTTGGAAGAGAAGGTGGAGGAGAAGGAGGGAGATGGGGAGAGGGCTTAATTAGGCCAGATCACCGCCGCTCTCCACCACCACCATCCCCAGTCCCCACACTATTCCCTTAGATCCCATCCACTTAATGTTCTGTGAAATCATATTCCACTCCCCAGAGAAGAGAGAGAAATCAGAACAATAAAATGACACATTTTAAAGAGAGGCAGCACCACGGGGAAATAGACTGTTAGTGACACATGGAGGATGTTGTGGGCTGATGGATAGCAAGCACATCTGTCTGGCCCATTACCAACAAACAGCATCAGGCCCAAAACACAGCAGTCTGGAAGAGGCTCCTGCACTTCAGTCAACTAAAAACAAGTTGTCTGTATCATTTTTATGTCCAGTTATATCGCTGATAGTGTCTAGCAAACACGTTTGCTTTAATAAGGGACATTTTAACAAAAGAAATGTCCTCACATGCATTTCTATTGGAATTTTGTTACGATGAAACAACTTTGTGTTTTAGATCACACAGCTGCATATTCTGAGAAAATTGGTTTAAAGTGTTCAGGCTGGCTAGCAAACTGCGTAACAAATAAAAAAGTAATACCTTCCTATTATCCTAATAGATTACATTACAATTTAATTTAATTATGTGATTTAGATAGGTAGCTTAACTATATTGCATGGGTTTAGCTGGGTGTTTTTTCTCCATTGGGATTGAATTGAGCTACGAGATGTGGAATAAATAACTAATTCTTTTAGTAATTACTAAAAGATGATATTTAGCTTTTATTTTTTAAACTGATGTTTTCATTTACGGATAGGGGAAACATCAATGAGTAAATTCAGTTTTAGCTTTAAAGGGACAGTGTGTAGGATTTGGCGGCATCAAGTGGTGTGGTTGCAGATTGCAACCGACTGAGTACCCCTCCGCTCATTCCTCCCTTCCTAAGACTGCGGTAATGTGAGCTGGCGAGAAACCGTGGTAACGCCGTTTGCCTCGCTCAGAGGCCATCATTACCATAATAACACTACTTCAGGAGCAACGGAGGTCAGACGGCGACTGGCGGTACCACGGTTTTGCACTCTGCGGCTCACATTACCGCAGTTTCACAAGCGTGACGGAGAACTGCAGTTTACCGCTGATCCGGAGTAGTTACTATGGTTTGGTCTCTTATCTCCATTTTGTGGCAGCTGAAATGTACAGAAATTATACATTTCTATGGCATAATATTTTTCAAATAGTAAAACAGATGTCAAAAAGTCAGATTCAGGTCGTAACTCAACTTTGACCAAATATGTAGTTACGATGTTTGGTGTTTGCAGTTTGGACTCTTAATGCACAGAAATCAACCACCTGACTAAACTTTAAAGAAATGACAAAAAATGTGTCCAACACATGTGGACATACGTGTGCAGGTCTAAATTCATTATGTTCTGTTCTGTTTCTTAATTTAGCTTCTATGCACGTTTTGATATTGAGAAGTGGAAAAAAGATAAATTCCTCGTGGTGACAGTGAATCTCCAGGGTGGTTGTCTGCTAAAAATACTCTGTAACCTTAAGGGCTCGGTGAAAAAAATACACCAGAGCAAAAATTGAAATGTCACAGTGTCCCTTGAAGGTTAAAACAATGCTGCTAATAGCTGATAGTTGTTCCACCATACTTAAAGATTATGAAGATGACGTCAGCTTGTGAATTAGGGCTGCATCCTGCAACAGCCGATTCAAGGTACGGAGTTAAATTCTCTGATGAACGGACCTTGTTACAAATTAAACCTAAGCTGCTTTAATTCCTTAATTAGAACTGTGTCTGTGTCATTGTTCTGTCGTTTCCCTCAGCTCCGTTTTAAATTAGCCACGGTTACACGTGCAGAGCAGTCAAACTGTAAACTAGTATTAGAAAAGGCTGCATTGTGAATAACAAAGTAACGTTGCTTTCGGGGTGGGGCTGAGCCTTTTCTTTCTCTTCACTTTTTTTTTTATTTTTCTGAAAGCAGAGCAGAGGCAGTGAAGCAGACAGGAGGCCCGGCATGCAGCGAGCAGCGGAGACGTCCAGCAAAATGGAGGTAGTGAAACAGAGAGAGGCAACCGGCGTCAACATACAGACAGACATGAGAGGGCGGCTGTCAGGGAAAATACACATGGAATATAAATAATACACAGACTGGACAAACAGCTGGCCAGACAAACAGGCGAGTTGACACACAAACACACACACATAAAGACTGATGGATAAGGAGACATGCAGGCAGGCGGGGCTGAGTGGAGGAAATCCAGACATCCATGCAGAGTAGATGGAGGACAGACAGTCCAACAGCCAGCAGCGGGGACAGGCCATGCTGCCTCTCCACACCTCGAGGACACTTTGGCAGTAAAGAGAAGCTAAAGCTAATCCCCCGCTGTGTTTAGCCAGTTAGGGCCCTTCAAGAGGAGAGAAAGTGGCCTTACCCCCCACCAGGGAGAGAGAGAGAGAGAGAGAGAGAGAGAGAGAGAGAGAAGAGGTCCAGCATTTTCCAGCAGTCAGATAGCATCTAGTTTTTTTTTCATTAGGACACAAGGCAGCATTATCATCCAGAACATCTGAATTTACCCCCATCCACCAGCTCGTTCTATCGCTCCCCTCCAATCATTTCTAATGCACTCTGTCTCCCTCCCTCCCTCCCTCCCACGTCTCCCACTCAATCAGACAGCCCTGTTTTTATCCCTCACTACCTCAGAGTCCTCTATTGTTCTCAATTTCCGTCTTTTCACTTCACGTCTTTTTGCTTTATTCCTCTCGTGCTCTCGTTACTTCTCTTTATTCTCCTGTTTAGGAGGGGAAACGGCACCATTAAGTCTACTTCTCAAGATCCTTTCAGCTCTCTTTTCACAACCAACGTTGGCCTAAATCCTCTGTGGTGAGAACTTGGTAATTCCTCAGAAGTTAGGGCTAATTATTTGTTTGCAGAAATACAGCAAGGTATCTGTTTCTATCTAGGAAAGGTTGCCACTTCACCGTGTGCTATCAAAGCACCCTCACCTTAAGCATTTGAGATGCAAAGCAATGAACAATTGTGTAGGCGAAATGATGCAATGATGATGAAACAGCAGATAGTATACGATGTGTTTCTAATTGAGCTGTGTCTTAATGTCATATGCAACCAAAAACAATAAAGCCCTTGTATGAATTTAATATGCCAGACAACAAGCAAGGAGAAGAAAACTTGCCTGCAGATCAAGTTTTTTAATTAGTAATTTAACAATATATTAAAAAAACTAGGTTGTGATACCCAACATTTAAATAGCCTATTGCATGAGTGGCTATGTCTTTGTTCGCCGCAGTAACATCCTGTTCTAATTAGCTGTTGTGCGGTCACAGGTGTGCTTTTTGGCTTCAAACTAGCTTTAAGGTTTCGAGACGATCTGCTTTATAATTTTAGTTTTTCTTCATCACATGTACCACCATACATACGCCCCCTCTGCGGCAGTTTGGCTGCTCGTGTTTCTCTCAGTAATTATACGGCTCTGATTAAGTGCGCGAGTGAATAATGCAACCAGCTGGAGTCCTCTGTGATGCCTGCGTGTTTTTTTCTTCCTTTTCTTTATCTGGCGGTACGGTATGCCCGGGTCTCCCCCCGCCGTGTGACCTGCGGGTGACGGGGAAACCTGCCACCAATGTGCCCGGAAACCCTCGACGCCAACACGGCAGCACGAGCTAAAAATAGTCTGCCTGTGATAAATAATAAAACCCCTCCCCATATGCCAAGCGTCCCTGTACTTTCCTCCTGATTTGAGTCTGTGCGGCTAATTGTATGACTTCATTTGAATTGGGAGTGTTCAGGCTGTTTATGGTGGGCATTGGTTGGTCTGGATAGGATGGGAAAAAATAGACCTATAAGCAATAAATCTTTAATATATTTTTTACAATGGTAAACACAAGCAGTGAGTATTATTATAAACATATGGAAAACACCATCAGGTGTGTTTGTCTATAGCCTGTTTAAATTCAGTTTAAGGAGCACAGACCTCTAATGAATCAATATTATATTGCCCTGAGGGTGCTCAGTAAATGGTTGTGTACATAACAGGTCTAAAATCAGACATTTAAATGACAAAGAGCTATGAAATATAGGCCTGCATTAATAATAGCTGTGAAAATACTGTATATTATAAAACTAAATGCCATTATTACTGCGGTTTATTACTGAACACTCTGCCTGATCAGCATCCCCACATATCCCTCTCATTTTACACAATATAATTACACTCCATAATTCTGAATGATTTTTTTTTTTGTCTGCCATCATCTTTATCAAAGAGCTGTGTAATTTAAGAGTGGTGTAAAAGAAATCATGCTAAATCAATGAAAGCAGTACCATCCTGTGTGGAGAAAATGACACGGCGCTCCCTTTTCTGTTTTTCCTGGCTGTCTGGTCACGATTCAAAGCCCTCACAGCGGGGAGCTTTGTGTTGATGCTGCTGCAGTCCGCATGGGAACCCCCCCCTTTACAAACCCCCCCCTTCCTCCTCCTCTTCCTTCTTTTTCTCTTCTCCTCTTCCATCTCTCCCTCCTCTTCACCCCCCCTCCCCTCCTCCTGCTGCTCCTCTTCCTTCTCCTCCTGCTTCTCTTCCCTTTCTCTCCTCCACCCACGCACGGCTCTCCACGACCGAGAGGCTAAAAATAGCATCAGGAATCCCCGCATCAATTCAGAGAGGGGAGGAGGAGGCGGCGGAGGAGGAGGAGGGGGGGGGACGTCAGCACACACACAAGGTCATAAAACCCCCCTCCAGTGCTTTTCTTGATTTGTCACAGCTCCCATCAGCGGTTTTTTTTTGTCCGGGAGACTCACACCGTGTCAGATTTTATTTTATCGTCCCGAAATGATAAAAAAATTGTATCGATCTCCTGTAAATCACATTAAACGCCATTAAATTTCATGACCCAGAGGTGGGAATGAGATTTCACTGCGGACTGAAATAATACAAAATAAAAACATAGCTTTTTTTTTTTTTTCCTCTCAGAGCACAAACAGGTGGAGGAGATGGGGAGGAAACACACGAGGAAAGAAGAGGGAGCAGCCAATAGCTGGAACAATACGCTGAGCATGTGCTTGCAAGAATCCAGAGCGTGTATTCCCCGTTATTCCGTGCTACGAGCGACAGGAGACTGCAATGACTGGGAGAGCCCCTATTCTTAGTAGGAGACTATTGATTTTCTTGCTGTCATTTATAATCATCGCTGATGTGTCTTCTGCAAGGAGAGAGCCTGCATGTGCAACCTCCATCAGATAAAAGGTATGCCCTTCCCTTTCCTTTCACTTCATTCTCTTTTCTATCAGTATTAGTTAAAAAAGAGGGGTGTGATAAGATTGTGTGATGAAATTGCAATTGCAGGCTCTAATATCTGTAGCTAATAACCTTTATAGCTCACCTCATTTGCATTTTCACACCTAACAGCACCAGTGCATGACTTTTTTTTTGCAGGGATGAATTTTCTTATCTGACATGGCTACACCTTGTAGCCTTTCTGTGTTACTGGTGTGCAGTGGGAAATATAAAGGGATATTTCCGGCGTTGGATTACTCTGATGCAAGGTGTACAGTATTTCAACTTTTTGTTGTCCCAGTGCAGATGGTGTAAGGTGATCATATTTAAGTGTGTGTGTGTGTGTGTGTGTGTCTTCTTGAGACTGTTTCTAAGGGATGTTTCTTGAGGCTTTTCCCAGAAGAGTGTACAGTCCACCTCAGCCTGCTGGTGGTGAATACGTGGGGTCACTTGGTCATCTCCTTTGTGTTTGTTGCGGCTCTGATGATGAGACGCGGTCCGAGTCTTTGAACCTTTGCATTAGTGATGAGCTTTCTCCTCTCTTTATCTCTCATCACCATATTTTACAACTGGGCAAACCTCTCTGAGCCTCTCTTGTCAAAACGCCGGTCCCATCCGCCCACACAGGTATGCACATGTGTTTACATGTGCACGTTGGTGCACAAACACACACCCCGAGGCACATGTTTTGAACACACACATAAGCACGATAACGCCATAACCATCTTTACCTCACACACACACACACACACACACACATCAGACTGCGTTATAAATGGGCCTTTCCCTGTTTGCTTCTTTCTCTCTCTTTGTCCTCTTCACTTCCCCTCGTCATCTACTGCTCCATTCAATGCAGTGACATCATTGTGCTCTGTGAACAGAGGTTGATGGTCCAGTGCTTCTGCCAAGGCCACGTCGGAGAAAACAAGGCAGGTGTTTGCTGTTGTATTAGCAGAGAAGGCGTCATGTAGGACCAGCAGCAGACGAAACCCAGAGACATCTCTGCCACTGCTGCATTAACACTGCCAGACCTTGATTAGAGGTAGGAGAGAGTATGACGTACAATGTTTTAAAGCTAGTGAGATAATGTCTCACAGAGAGATAAACGAGTTAAATGAAAGTGGGAGCTATCAAATGGGAAAACAAATCTTTGAAGAAGCTTTAAATGTATCTGTAACTGTCTGTTTAACTGTCTATTTCAGAGGGCTCCAACCTTTTTTTCTCTGAGAGCTAATTTGACAAAATTTAAGTGGCCGAGAGCTGCTCGTAGCAGCAAGTTGTACATCGTCAACAGCAGACATCATTTCTGTCTCTCTTTTATGGTCCTTTCAATAACGTTTCAGTCACCGCTGTCATCACCTCTATTACAATCCCGCCATAGGCGACGTGATGAAGTTACACGAGTGTTGGAGTTTCCTCATTGGCTGTTGCTCTTTCAAAATGAAAAGGCGGGAACAGTCCGTGATGCAAATGAGCCCGTCCAGCGCGACGCGTCTGGCTCACGAAACTTGGACCAAGCTGTCAAACTAGGTGATCTAGTTCTAAAATTAAACGAGATTCAGTAGTGGCATAGCCTATTTCTCACTTAAAATGTTTTCAGAAGTAGATTTTGGTGGATTGTTTAGACAGAATGACAGAAAGTTTATGAGCAGGCCACCGTGTTGTTTCCTGTTTGAAACGGCAAGCAGAAAACCAGGGACCAATCAGGTGCATTCCACAAAAGGGTACATCACCGCTTGAACGGCCAGTTGAGTGGAGCGGCGCGTCCCCTAGTGTCCTCGCCGGACCTGGTGGACAGGTACCGCTGGATTTAACATTATAGACATGACCGAGTCTTGTTTGCTTTTTTTTTTGGCCTCGCTATTTTCTGCAGTCATTGTCAAAACTGGTGCGTCACTGATTTAAACTTGTAAGCAGCATAAGTTGTTGAATTGACAGCTGGCAAATAATAATTTAGTATCCGAAGGGTACGAGATGTGTGCATTTGATTGGATATAAAATATAAACAAGTTTACAGTGACTTCGTGGTATCAAATTTATGTACATATTCTATGAACCTTTAGTGATCCACTCAGAAATGGGTGTAGCTCGCGACCTATTTGTTGGAGACCCCTGGTCTATATGAAGATTTAATTCCTCTTCTTCTTGCTAAATATTTTAGTCATTATGGGAATAATTGTCACTGACAATAAGATTTTCCTCATAATGTCATTCATAATCTCATAATTAAAAACCCGAGCAAATCTAATATTGCAGTGAATGAATAGAGCTGTGCCGAAGAGGAAACGACCATAACAAGGTGCTGGTATCTGTGCTTGTGTGTTTGTGTGGACTAAGGTGACTAATTGCCCTCTTGTTCATCCTCTGAGATGGATGAGAACACTCACCCCTCTGCTCCTCTAAGTTTATGGCTGTGCATCAGGATTATCCAGGATGCTTCTTGAGTATCTCCTCATTCCTTCAATGGAATCTCCTCTCATCTCGGGTGTTACCTGGCATGCCCGTGCGTTACAGCTGCTGGCTGCACGGGCCACTTTATCACTTCCTGCACCTTGGCTTTGCTTGTGGCGGTAATAGAAAACACTTCATCACAGATGTCCGCCTCGCGCGGGCCTTTCCACTCATTTATGGGACTTTGGGATGCTAACATGTCAGCTGATATTTAACAACGACTCTCCCCGTACCTGCCTCTTCTTGAATGATGGCAAAGCTGCTTATTCATTTGAGTAGCCGGAGCAAATCTAACTAATGATCTTAGCTGTCAGAGATAAATTCCAGCATTGGGCGCAGGGCCCTGCCGCTGCTGTGGCTGGCAGCGTGTATCTCCCAGACGCTCTGTCTCAAGCATGCCCTCTGTATCATCTCACACTGGCTGCGCCGAGTGTTCGATGACGCCGCAGCCCGGGTTGAGTCACGACTCGCCTCTTATCTCTAGGATCGCAGGTTGTTTATCATGTGCGGAGCATATCAGCGTTTACGCAGGCCAGCCGCATCCGTCCAGCTGAATATGTGTCACATTATTCACTGGTCATAACACTGTATCAAAGGCCGCTGTGGCTCCCGCAGCACCTAACTCTCTATCCTTGAGGCATCACTCACAGTTAGTCATAGTTGAGTAAGATGACAGCCATAGCCATGACATGCAGGGAATTGACAGAGTAATTCAAGATGGCTGCCTTACACTCAGCTGTCATACATGACACACTCGGGACCAAGAGGAAGTGTCTTCGAAACCTCTGCTGTCTTTTTTTGTTTTAGCAAAGTCCTCTCTACTCTTTTTATTTCTTTCTTCCTCGTCTCGTTTTCTATCGTACGTCTTTGTCTTCAGAACAGCTGTTAGTTGCACTTCTGCAGAGATTCAGCAGTAAATATGAACTAGTATTTGTAATGTCGAGGGCAGAAGAGGTCACGCTCTTTCTCACTGAATTGCATGCTCAAAGCCATGATATTATATACAATACCATTTTAAATAAACAAATTTTTTTCTTAGCTCATTAAAAGCTGATAGTTTGGAGATGCATAGTTTTCGAAGCACAGTGACGATACCCAACTCAGTTTTGTTTGTAGAGCCCAAGATCACAGATTTGTCTCAGAGGGCTTTAAAAGCTATACAACATGCGACATCCTCTATCCTTAGATCTTCCATTTGGAAACCCTTGAACAGGACTTTAACTACAAACTTAAAAAAACCCCGACAACAACACAGCGGCTCTCTAAAGTAAGACGGCGTATTAAGGCCATTGTAGGTAAAAAAAAGTAAATTACATATCTGGTGGAGGGGGGTAATATTCTGACAAATAATCAGGATTTTCCAAGAAAAAAAGTCCTAAATTTACGAAAAATAAAGAGATTATAAAGTTATAGATTTATGATAAAAAAAACGTGGATATTCTTTGGAGATTAATGTGGCAAATTTATGTGAAAGAAAAAATCACAAATTTGCAAGATTAAAAAATCATAAATTTACGAGAAAAAAAATGGATATTCTCTGAGATTTAAGTAACAAATTTATGAGAAAAAAAGTTACAAAAATTGAGATTATAGTCATACATTTACGGGAAAAAAACGTATAGTTATAGTGGAGTGCAAACCATCACCCCCGGCTCCTACAATGGCACTACTACGCCATCATACTAAAGTGTATTGTTAACAGAAATATATTTCGAAAGGTAAACGTGGGTCTATCTTTGTGGACGCAGGGGCCGTTATCTGTGTCATATCAACAGGACATAGGCTTACTTACATGACCGTGATCACTATTAATGAGAGCAAACAAACAGTTCATTATTAGAGCAGCACAAACTTATGTCCTGATGACGTCACGGCAGTCTGGTGTTCTGGCGGTTAGAGAGATAGTCTAATAAGCGAATGGACTCTAGCTTGAACCCCAAAGCAGCCATGTGTTCTGCCAAAGTAAAGGCAGAAGTGCTCTGATTAATATTCATTAAAACCTGGTGCATTACACACTATACAGTCAAGATGCCAAGAACAATGAGATACCACTCGGAGGCATCTGTAAGAATAGTGATTATAAAAACACATATGACTTTATCTTCCAGCGTAGATGGTTCTGTATTAAGATAATAGGCTAATCTCTGTACCTGTGTGTAATTATTTTTGGTTCACTTACAGTACAACACATTTTCTATCTTCCTCTTCTTTTTTCAATTGAACTCTTTTGATCTATTCTGTGTTGGCGCACCTGCTCTTTTTAGATATCGCTCCCACTCGGTCCGGTTTCCCTCTCTCTCAGTGCACACTATCAGTTTCTCTCTCTCTCTCGTTCTCTCACGCACACACGAATACTTACACATCTCTCTGCTTCGCCCTGGTCGGTTTTCTCTTTCTCTGTAATTACAGGCTTCTTATCTACTTCCTATGTTACGTGCTGCAGCCATTGGCCTCCTCAATGTTTCCTCCTCTACCATTTTAGTGTCACAGATCTTCCGCTGCATCTCCCTCCAGGAGCCAACAATATGCTTTAACATGGCCGGAGCGGCCAAGTTTGACGGCTGCATGGGACAAATCCAAGAGGCACTAAATTCTGGTGGCAGCTTTTGCTCGAAAGAGGCCGTTTGAGTGAAATATTGTAGCATCGTTATGGTTGTAGGTGTGTGTGTGCGAGAGAGAGGGAGGGGGGGAAAAAAAGCAAAGACGGAGAGAAAATGTGGTCTTTGGCGTTCATAGCCGCTTGTTGAATGAGTGTTTGTGTGTGTCCAGGAGTTGTAAAGTTTGATTTAATTATTTATGTGGAAGCAGTAACATTGCTTCCCAAACTAGCAAATGAAACTCCATCTTGCCAAGGAACTCGCACAGGTCACAGCGATCAATTACTTAATGAAAATGATCATGTTTCTAATGCAGGCCCGGGCCAGAGCTCCACTCCAAATTCCTGCAGTACTTCACGTAGCTATAAAACAAGAGTGTAGCTCAGCTTTCTTCCAGTGGTTAGGCAAAGTGTGCCACCGCTGCAGTCTTTTTAGACCCATCAAAACTCCAAATGGCTGAACCAGCTTTAAGGAAAGGATTATTACTTATTAAGAATGGCTAATGTATGATGTAAAGTTGGCTCCCTCTCCGTCTCTATCCCCTCCTGTCTCTTTGGCTCAGCCTCAACGTCTCTCTCTTTCGACTAAAATGGTGCGTTTGTGTTGCTCATATTTTTCAAATACTAACCTATTCTTATGAAAGAAACACGGATGTAAAAGTCGATCTTAATACAATACTCAAATGCCTATGTGTACATTATTCTAAGCGTTATAGCTAGAGATGTTCCAATTCCATTTTTTCCTTCCCCATACCGATTTCGATACCTGACCTTGGGGAATAGTCCGATACCGAGTACCGGTCCGATACCAGCGTGATAAATATAATATCTTTGTCGCTTTTTGGCTATCTTTGTGGAATCAATCTCGTTGTTGGAAAGTGGTTTCAAGCATTTGCTGCTGTCCTTTTTTCCCCTCCTTTGCCTCGGTGAAGTCGTCGTGCTCTTTCTTGTGATGCGTCTTCAAATGTTTTATAAGATTGCTGGTGTACAAATTGGCAACACTAGAGCCACCCCTGGAAGCGGAAGCCTTACATACTGTACATATCGCTGTTTTACTTGTTGGATTTTCCACTGTGAAATATCGCCAAATGGCTGACATTTCCCTCGCTCTGACTACCATCAGACTCTCCACTAGCACCACACTGTTGCTGTTTGCTATCGTCATGTGACAAACTACCTGCATCAGTTCTTCTTCGCTGCTCTAATACAGTAGTTGTCAGTGGCAGCCACGATACATCCAGGGCGACAGCACAGTGAAGGCTACCGTTTTGGAGCTGTGAAGAAGAATTGATTTTCGGTTAAACAAGTTGATTTTTTTCTGGGTTAATAAATGACGGTATCGGATCGGTGCATAGACTGGCGTACTCGCCGATACCCGATCCTGAATTCTGGGCAGTATTGGACACATTTCCGATACTGGTATTGGTATCAAAACAACTCTAGTTATAGGTTGTAAAGATTCCTCCTCTCCATATTGGCTGTGAAGTGACCCTTTACTAACACAAGCTACACTGTGGGAGTCCACAGTCCTTGTTCCACTCCACAGACACAAACCAAAGGACCAAAGTAGCTGAAAGCACCCACACCTCACCTGGATCTTATTCTATAGAGTTTAGAGCTACAACAATGAACCGATTTGTTGTCAGCTATTAAATGAATCCCTAACTATTTTCATAATCTATTCATCAGTTTGAGTATTTTTTCAAGAAAGAAAAAGTCATAATTCTCTGATTCCAGCTTCATAAATGTGGATATTTTCTAGTTTCTTTTCTCCTCTATGACAGTCAACTGAATATCTTTGAGTTGTGGACAAAACAAGACATTTGAGGACGTCATCTTGGGCTTTGGGAAACACTGATCGACATTTTCACTTGTTTCTGACATTGTATAGTGTAAACAACTAATTGATTAATTGAGAAAATAACAAAAAAAAATCTTTATATTCTAAATCACGATACAGCAACAGATGAGCTGAGAGGAGCTGAAACGATTTGCCGATCAACTATTTTTAAGAATCGATTAATTTAAGTCATTTTTTAAGCAGAAACTTCAAACATTCTCCAGTTACAGCTTCACAGTTGTGAGGATTTGTTGTTTTTCATTGTCTTTTGTGAAAGGAAATTGATTATTTTGAGGTTTGGGACTGTTGAGCTATTTCAAGACATCAACTCAGGCTAAGGAGAAATTGTAACAGACATTATTCACTATTTTCTGACATTTCATAAACCAAACGATTAATCCATTACTAGAGAAAATAATCACAGACATGTTCAATCATTTTATGCTTGCATATTTGTTTTCTGATCAAATTTGTTGTAATGAAACGATTAATTCAATAGTCAACAGTTCAGATAATTGATTAATCCTTAAAGTCATTTATCAAAGAAAAATGCCAAATATCCTGTGGTTCCAGCCAGCCAGCGCAAAATAAAGTTTTAAGTGAAAATATAAAGAAAAAATAAATAAATATAGGCCTAGCCTTTATCGCCATGGAAACGATATAGAGAGATATATATGATAGACATTTTTATATTGTTTTAATGATATATATCGTCATATTGCCCAGCCCTATTGCAGCCTTAGTAGAGTTACAAAATGGTTTTCTATTTCCGATTTTTCAAACTCCTTTATTCTGCATCAAGACCTTTGTTTGTTAGAAGCTGCACAGTCCAAGCTCAACACTGTGAAACAAGCTTGCCCTCAGTGCATCAGCTGAGTCTGTAACTCTGTTTTTTAATGGTGCTAAAAGACATAAAGTTAATTTACTTACTTCGAAAATCCACCACGCGATGACCTGAGAGGTCTGATAGAAAGTTTAGCTGAAGCAACAGAATTTGAGCAGCTTCAGCAGTCTGAGAGTTTACTAAATCAAGGGGGAATCTTCTTCAACCTGCAGTAGGCAGAAGGTTTCTGGCATCATTGGGCAAAGATTCCTTAATAACCTTTCAGCATATTGTAATTTAAGTGTTATGAGAGAAAACTAGACTTCTGCACCTCCTCATGGCTCTGTTCTCAGGCTTTAAAAAGTCTAGACGGGAGACTCTGGCCAATCACAGGTCATTTCAGAGAGAGAGCGTTCCTATTGGCTGTGCTCTGGCTGGTGGGCGGTGCTTGGCATTTCCTCAACTGATCTCAACAGGGCTGCCGGGTCACAAACTTTCTCATTTTACAGCTAAACAGTACACTACAAGATGATTCTGAAAACATTTGAGGTGAGAAATAGGCATTACAGTTAAAGAATATTGATTCATATTTGATCAGCACTGCCTAGTTTGACCGTTTGATCGGAGTTAGCGAGTGATTGACAGCTGCTCAAAGACGAAAGGCTCCAGCTCGGCTCTGATTGGTTGTTTTCCTCCAGTCTGAAATCTTGCAGATGCCGTTAGGAGCACCGGAGGACACAGAGGCACATGAGTGTTTTTCAGATTACCTGTCTCATGCACTACTGTCAGGATATAGTGACCGTTTTATAACAAATAACTGTTTTTTAAATCATATTTGCTCCATTTCTACCCACCGGTGCTTTAAGTTACAGTGTTTTTAGTTAGTGTTTTTAGTTACTATCCCTGCACTACAACTCAGCAAGGGAACAATGTTCAGGGAAACACAGACGGAGGATTGTGGATTGGTCAGTATTGATAGGAGGAATGTTAGCAGCCACCAATAACGTTTCCAATGTGGGCATTTTAGTATTGTTTTACTTTAATAAAACAATAAGACAGACTTGGAAAAACACAGAATGTGTCCTTTAATAACATTTCTATGTTATAAAATAAGTAATTTCTGACGGACATGTGATTGTCCATCCTCTGGCTACTAGAGACAGAGGCTATTTTAGTGGTGTGCGTCCTGTGTGCTCCTTCAGCACCACGGACAACTCTGTCTGCACCCAGCCTCTCTCTCTCTCTCTCTCTCTCTCTCTCTCTCTCTCTCTCTCTCTCTCTCTCTCTCTCTCTCTGTGTCTCTCTGTGTCTCTTTCTCTCTCTTCTCTCTCTCTCTCTCTCTCTCTCTCTCTCTCTCTCTCTCTCTCTCTCTCTCTCTCTCTCTGTGTCTCTCTGTGTCTCTTTCTCTCTCTTTCTCTCTCTCTCTCTCTCTCTCTCTCTCTCTCTCTCTCTCTCTCTCTCTCTCTCTCTGTGTCTCTCTGTGTCTCTTTCTCTCTCTTTCTCTCTCTCTCTCTCTCTCTCTCTCTCTCTCTCTCTCTCTCTCTCTCTGTGTCTCTCTGTGTCTCTTTCTCTCTCTCTGTGTCTCTCTTTCTCTCTCTCTCCCTCTCTCTATCTCTCTGTCTCTCTCTCTCTCTCTCTCTGTGTCTCTCTGTGTCTCTCTTTCTCTCTCTCTCTCTGTGTCTCTCCCTGGGTCTCTCTCTCTCTCTCTGTGTCTCTCTCTCTCTCTCTCTCTCTCTCTGTGTCTCTCTGTGTCTCTCTTTCTCTCTCTCTCTCTGTGTCTCTCCCTGTGTCTCTCTCTCTCTCTCTGTGTCTCTCTCTCTCTCTCTCTCTCTGTGTCTCTCTGTGTCTCTCTTTCTCTCTCTCTCTCTGTGTCTCTCCCTGTGTCTCTCTCTCTCTCTCTGTGTCTCTCCCTGTGTCTCTCTTTCTCTCTCTGTGTCTCTCTCTCTTTCTCTCTCTCTCTCTCTGTGTCTCTTTCTCTCTCTCTCTCTTTCTCTCTCTGTGTCTCTCTCTCTCTCTTTCTCTCTCTCTCCCTCTCTCTATCTCTCTGTCTCTCTCTCTCTCACTCTTTCTCTCTCTCTCTCTCTGTCTCATTCTTTCTCTCTCTCTCTCTCTCTCACACTCTCTCTCTCTCTCTCTGTCTCACTCTTCTCTCTCTCTCTCTCTCTCTCTGTCTCACTCGTTCTCTCTCTCTCTCTCTCTCTCTCTCTCTCTCTCTCTCTCTGTCTCTCTCTCTCTGTGTCTCCATTCAGCCGGTTCCTCTCCGCTGAGACAGTGAAGCCTCTAACATGTTGTACAGAGAGAAAGAGAGAGAGAGAGAGAGAGAGAGAGAAAGAGAGAGCATGCAACAGCAGCGAGCAGCAGCTCACACACACACAGCACTCTGCGAGCTGACTGCAGCCTCTGCATGCAGCAGTAACCCATTCTTAAATATTTCTGCCTGGTAATACAAAACCAGGCATATTGTGCGTAAATTATTAAATACCAGACTGCTCAGGCTCAGGTCTGTGTGGCATGAGGTAATCTGCTGCTATACAGCCCTGTTTGTTTGAGGCGTTTCTGTGTGGCCAACAAGTGGAAATGTGTTTTGGGAAATATTGATATCAAGAGTGTTTATTGTGGAGATCACACTATAGGAGGACTCAGAGTTGATCATAAACTAAAGTGACGTTCAAAGCATATAATGTTGTAATGACAGGCCTGTTTTGGGTGACGTAGCAGTAAAAAGTGATTTCTTATGATGCAGGGTGGCAACATTGACAAAAAGTCGATCGTATTGAATCCACAGTGGATTAAAGATGATTTAAAACACAGTTTTCTCCACGTCTCAATAATAATAATGCTACACTTAATGTAATATCCTCACAGCCTTTTGGAAGAGGATGGTGATCGATCCGCTGCAACCTGTGCGCATATAGCAGGGCGATGGAGATGGAGCTGATATTCACATCGAAGGCAGGCGGTGTTTTTTTTTCTTTTTTTTTGGCTCCTACAGTGACGTTTTTTATTTAAGGCAGGTCTTTGGTCAAACCTAACCAATGATACAAGTCGGTTCTATTCTGCTGGGAAACCGATCGCAATGAACGGGGGTGTCGGAGGAGCAGCTCTGCACGGCGAAGGAGCAACAACCAGCACAGCGAGACGCGGTGATCAAGGGGATGCGGCATCGGTACTCGGGAGCTGTCCATCAGCACCAAAACACCACCAACAACACCGACGACGACGACAAGCAGCAGCAAGCGACCAAAGACCCGATCGCTCCTGTTTTCAGCCTGCCGCCCCCGCCCTCTTCTTCTCACCACCGAGACCGCACCGCTCACCGTCAGAGCCTCCAGGAGCTGCCGTGTCTGAGCCAGCCCTCTCGGAGACCTGTGCACAGCGGAGACCCTCTACCTCTGACCACCGCCACCGCCCAGCAGCAGCGACCTCCACCCGGCAGCAGCCACACCGTGCAGCCGGCGGCGGTGCACCTGCAGCAGGATCCCTGGGCCCCGGCTGGTTCTCAGCAGCAGCAGGAGAAGAAGAAGCATCACCAGCCTGTTTTTCCAAGCTGCCACTGCAGTTTTTCCGAGCAGGAGACGACGAGCCTATCTCAAAACCATCACCACCACCAACATCCCTCCTCCTCCTCCCCATCCCCACCTTTTCCTCCGCCTATACCACCTCCACCACCACCACCACCACCGACGTCGTCCTCCTCCTCTCTGCTGCTGTTTCCCCGGGAATCTAAACGAAGGAGTGCCAATAATAATTACCACCAACAGGCGAGCATCGTGGAACGCTGCAGGGGAGGAGGAGGAGCAGGAGGGCAAAGAGGAGACCACAGGCAGCAGCAGCAGCAGCAGCAGCAACAGCAGCAGCAGCAGCAGCAACAGCAGCAGCAGCAGCAGCAACAGCAGCAGCAGCAGCAGCAACACAGTCATTTAAGACTCCAACAACAGAGGGACGACCCCTCCCCTGAAGGAACCCGTGCAAACTTGCAGCAGAAAGGGCGCTCTTTAAATGTATGTGAGTCAACCGAGGCTAACAGGAGAGCGTTTGAGTCTCATCAGACTCAGCAGGACCTGCAGCAGCAGCAGCAGCAGCAGCAGCAACAGATCCCACAATTACGAGCGCAGCAACAGCTACTGGTGGGGAGCAGCTTGCCTATCAACTACTACTGCGCCAGCGGCTCAGGAGGAGAGCTATGTAGGACTCACCAGGCTCCACTGCTGCAGCAACAGCAGCAAGAGCAGCAGCAGCAGCAGCAGCAGTTGCAGCAGCAGCAGCAAGGCGCACTGGGGCTCTGTCCCCAGCGTCCGCAGCACTGTGAACAAGAAGAGCGCAATAAGTCTGGGAGGATCACCACCGACCAGGCGCACAGCCGCGACTCCCGCGTCACTCCTCCGGTAACACAACAGGCGTACGCTGGGAACTCACAGTCTGCGGCTGGAAGCAGCAACAGCAACAGCAGCAGCAAAGACAGCCCCAACTACGGCTCCAGCTATCACCTGTGGCCAGAGAGCCCGCATAAAGGAGAGGAGCGGATCCGCATCGACTTCCATAAGGTATCTTTATTCTCATTTTCCTCCCTGCGATATTCTCTAATGACAGAAAAAACAAAACCGGCCTTTAACGTTTTCTCTCAATGACCACGCCTGTCATATGATTTTTTTTTTTGATAGAGCACTATGTGTACGGTGTGCACGCGCGTGGTATGTGTGTGTATGTAAAGGGGGGAAAGGAGAGGTGGTGGGGGGGTGTATTTGAATCGTCATTCAGTGTTGGTGCACGGATGGATGTAACTACATGTAACCCAATGCGTGATATCTATCTTATCTAACCTGTTTCATTTTGGTCGCACGAGCACGCGCACGCTCGATCGCGCACACACACACCTGTTCCATGTAATGTTGCAGTGTTGTTTTGGGTTAGCCTCACTGAGAAAAAAATATATTCAAATGAAGCTCCCTGGGAGCTGAATGAGAGACAAAGCATGTGGTGTTGTTTCCAACAGAAAGCGAGTGAGCAGGGGAATCTCAATGTTTTGGCTTCCAGACACTGTTAACGGTTAGCTTTATATCATCAGGGCCTTGTAGGCTATACACCTGTCAGTGTGAGCCGGGTGTTCAACATATACTTCCAAACTCACTTTATTTTACACAGTATATGTGCTGCATGTTCTGCCTGGAGAGCTGTCGTGCACTCAACAGTCCAATGCAGTGTAATATATAGTAAAATAGAAGTAAAGATATCAACCTCATAGGACTTATTACATCAGGACAAACAAATGAAATCAAGGTGACGAGCATGTTGGATAATTAGATAGTGACAACATGGATGAAAAGATATCAGGAAGGTGATATCGGGTAAAATAAGTTGAAATGTTCCTGCACAAATTGACATCATAGGTCAAGTGAAAGTGTGGGAAGGTGTGTGTCAGCATGTATGTTAAAAAAAAGAGAAAAGACAAAGTTTTAAGCAGTTTAACTCAAATGATGTGCCATTTATTTCTAATTATAAACATGATTTACTGGCAGTGCAAATGTTGCCATCCACTGATCCTCACTCACAGAAAAGCCACTGTACATTTGTTCAATATTTTATCGATAACTGAGTGAGTTGGATGTTCTCTCTGGCTGCTCAGAGCTGAAGAACAAATTGTTTCGGATCTTGCAGAAAAAAACAGAAAAAGCTAAATCAAAGTGCAAGATGTTAAAGTACATTGTTGTTTGCCGCTAACAGAAGAAGGAAATTAACTACTTGTTTTTTGTGCCACCTGTCATCTGGTTGACAAAACTAATTATTGCTCGTATACCAAAGGACATATGAATTATTTTGAACAGGTGTTCATCTCGCTGGTGGAAGCAATCATTCTTGTTTTCAAAACGAGGCACCACCGTTGTTTTTGTTTTTCATTTCCTCCAGGTGCAGTCGATGTGAAGTTGTTATATCGCAGGATAGGAAAGGGGAAATAATGGGAGGGAGGCACTGATGAGGGCGCAGCATCTAAATAAGAGCTCCTTTTTAAAATGCTGCAGCTGTTTTCAGGGGCTGAGCTGGCACCGGTAGCAAAAGGTGGTACATCGAACCACCTTGACACGACTGTTCTGAACTTGGCTCAATTTTGGAGCATCAGCAGAACGCCGAAGTGACCAAATGACTGAAGGGAAAGTAAACTTTTATATTGAAGTTGCCGCCATCATGTTTCGAGTTTAAGAGGGAAGCTAAACCCAAGACGTGACGCGGAACTTGTTCCTCTAGTTACATAATATTGATCAGACACATATATAGGGTCTGCCACTTGGTGTTAGAGCATCATAAGTATATCATAAGTATACCAGTACATGCCATGGCTTCATTTTCTTCTAATCTTCCGTTTGCATGGCATCATAGAGGCATCAAGTTAATGGTGTCACCTATTGTGCGCCAGTTATCGCCTTAACCCATTTGCGCCCAGTATGATGAGAAAAAATACCACAACATTTGTTCCGATTGGTCAAAAGTCTTGAAATTTGGTATGGACATACTTTGGGCAAGTATCTAATGGTCAGCTTTGACATTTTTTAGATCACAATGAAAATTTTTTTTTACACTGCATGTCTGTACATATATTTGATATTCAACTTGTAATGAGTTCATAGATAGTAAATACTTGATTATGCTCCTCGTAGTTTCTGAGATACAGACATTTATTTTTTATCGTACTATATCTAGTATTTGGGCACATGGGACTACTGGTTTTTCCTAAAGAATGATAAGAAAAACTCACTTTTCAGCCAAACCATTTGAATGATTTTGAAAATGTCTTCACATTTGTGCTTAGGCAAGCCCAGAGAACACTTACACCAAAGGAAATTAAATATAAATATAAATAAAGTAAAATATATCCATCCATTTACCACTATAAAATGTTATTTGTTTGGACCTAATCACTAATAAAGTAAAAATACATTAATATATATCCATTAACCACTATAAAATGTAATCTGCTAAGAATATACGGATGTTGTGACTCCATTATTACTGTGTACTGGAGAATGAAAGCCCATATTGTACTAATTATAGTGTAAAACATCTTTGGTAAGTTGTAAAATAGTCCCAGTGAATACTCATTACTGTTTAAGGCAGCTGGGATTTTAACAAGCTGCAGGAGCGTTATGTCTTTTAAATCCATTCTGATTATGATACTGGGAGATTTCTTTGTCTTTTCCAAACTGATCCTGCCCGTCTCTGATGGCTACGGCAAAGAAAATTGCTGGAAAATGGTCAGCATGCAGCAGGAAACCAGTCATATGATGTAGGAAGCAGCAGTATGAAGAAGTCAAAGGCAATAGAGATCTCCAAGACAACTTTTTGCACATAGTCAAAATGGCAATATGACTTTAGCATCATAATTATCCCAGCTTTGCAGCTCTCCAGAACGTAATTTCCTCAGCAAACAAGACATTTATTTATTACACAACTATTACATAATCCAGTTTCACTCATAAAACTGGAAATCTGAAGGAAAAACAAATCTTAGAAGTACTCCCAGGACGGACTCTGCCCAAGTATCAAACCTTTTCCACTCGCTCAGATCCGACCGTGCCAAGTATTTTGATACGGCTAGACACGCTTATCTATTCACGGATATTTGCGGGATCGCGGTTACATCTTATTGACTCGCCCTCAATGAGACAGCCCCCTACCCCCCGCTCCCATTTGAAATCCCTTAAACAAAACACTTGTGACAGAACAAGCCTGATAAAGTGTATACGATTACAGTATCCCGCAGCACACCCTGAAACTGGATACCCAGCCCACTGAACTGATGGCAGGTAGTACGATATTGTGTCCTGCCTCAATAACATTGTGCTTTGAAAGGTGCATTGCTGCTTCTATTGTGATAGGCTGTGTAAGTACTCTAATGCCTGCCACTTACTGCTATGGTGATATCTCCTGCCGGGACACTGTAGTACACATAAACACTGGTGGTTTTGCTCTCGTTTTTTTAACAAGGCTGAGTTGTGAGGATGCGCCGACGTCTTGTTTAGCAGAAACCTGTGATTGATCACTTTAAAGTTTGTCAGATTTGTTGCCATCCAGGCCCAGAAATTTACAGGTTTTTTCTTCTGAAAATGAAAGATGAAATCCACCAATAGAGTGGAAGTGCACTTTTTATTGCCAGGTCATATATTTTATTATATTTATGGGGCTTCTGTCCCTTGCTGGGGCAGTATGGGTGATTTGCAGGAGCCTAAGCTTGGACAATCCTCCTGTTTCATTCTCTGTGACATTATGGACAAAAATATTGTAGCGCTGCAGCGAACAACTCTTCATTATTGATTTAATGTACCGATTATTTGTAGAAATCAAGGAATAGTTTGACATTTTTGGAAATGCGCTTATTTGCTTTCTTGCCGAGAGTTAGATGAGGAGATTGAGATGTCAAACCATTTCATTAATCAGTGATTTTGACAATTTTATTGTCAAATAATTAGGAAATAGTGTCCAGGGCTGCAACGTATGATTATTTTCATTGTCGATTAATCTGTTGATTATTTTTCGATGAATTGATTAGTTGTCTGGTCAATAAAATGTCAGAAAATGGTGAAAAATGTCGATCAGTGTTTCTCAGAGCCCAAGATGACGTCCTCAAATGTCTTGTTTTGTCCACAACTCAAAGATATACAGTTTACTGTCATAGAGGAGTAAAGAAACCAGAAATATAATTCACATTTAAGAAGCTGGAATCAGAGAATTTTGACTTAAAAAATAAATAAATACTTGAACCGATTCTTCGATTAGCAAAACAGTTGGCGATTATTTTAATAGTTGACGACTAATCGATCAATCGTAACAGCTCTACCAGAGGGTCGACATCTTCAGATTGTTAAACACTCCAAACGTATTCAATGTTGGTTGCAAAGTAAGAAGCAAATCCTCATATATGAGAGGCCGGAGGACGTTTGGCATTTTCTTTGATAAATGATTTAAATTATTAATTGATTATCTAAACTGTCGACTATACGATTCATCGTTTCGGCACGACAAATGTGATCAGAAAACGCATGCAGGCGTCTCTGATTGGTACTCAGCTTTGAGACTGCAACAATTATTTTCATTATCAATTAATCTGCTGATTATTTTCTCTAGTAATGGATTAATCGTTTGGTTTATAAAATGTCAGAAAATAGTTAATAATATGTGTTACAATTTCCCTATAGCCTGAGTTGATGTCTTCAAATAGCTTGTTTTGTATAATCAACAGTCCCAAACCCCAAAATAATCGATTTACTTTCACACAAGACAATGAAACATTTTCTGCATGAAAAATTACTTAAATTCTTAAAAATAATTGATCGGCAAATCGTTTCAGCTCCTCTCAGCTCATCTGTTGCTGTATCGTGATTTAGTATATAAGAAATGTTTGTGCTGCAGCGTGTTCACCATTTACCAGTTATCATGCGATGCAAATGTACTGTTTCATAGTAAAAAGAAGGAATAGAAATATTCATTGCCTGGTGGCATCTCTCTCTCTTCTCTCCTGTCACATCACCAGTGTCTGTTGGGTGTACCGGGCCTGTAGTTGCTCTGCTGTAGCTGTGTGTGTGTGTGTGTGTGTGCGTGTAAGGCGAGAGCCAGCCCACCTTTCTGGAGAACATAAGGTTGTATGTGTCATTGCAGAATGGATGGCTAGAGAGAGGAGGAAAAGCTATTACAGTAAAGCTTTTTGTGCAGATCCTGCCAAACTGCAGTCCAACACGCGTATAATCAGCCTATATGATCTGGGAAAGGTCAACACAGCATATATCAAAGTGGCACTTGCAACCAACTTAGTGTCTCTCAGGAGGATTTAGTGTGCTCGTGTTTAGTGCTGGTTGTGTGTGTGTGGAGCTCTGAGAAGTAGAAAGTGAATGGTTTTGTTCCCTCAGAAACACAAAGTATTTCCTATAAATAAGACAAACATTCAAAATATTTCCTGTTTTGCTGCTTTCATCCATTTAAAGCTTATTTTTTTCTCTTTTCATTGTTCAGTTTTTCCTATAACTGAGATCATTTATTTCAAGTAAATACCAGAGCACTTTTTTTCCCCCCTCCCCCTTCTGTCTAAATTAAGGAAAAATGCTGAGGTAATTGGGCTGCCGGCCGTCTTTAGAAAAGTAGTTAATCTTATCAGTTGTGTGTTTGCGTTGGCTTTGCAATAACGCTGAGGTAACGTTGAGTGCTCGGGCCTCGTAACAACCGATGTCGACAGATCCGCTTAACAGCGTTATGATTTACTAGAGGGCTCATGCCAGGAGAAACATTATGTTGATTTAAACTTTCTGTACCAGCCGTCTCGCTGTTATTACAGGCCCTCGCGTTTGTTTTTCTCTCATTAGGCCTCCATGTTTCCACTGCCTTGTGTGCTCAAGTCTGAGAGGGCAGGCAACACCTTGAAAGTAAACACACCTCACTGAACAATTAAATGTCAAACAAGGGGCAGATCCTAGTTCACATCCTCTGCTGTAGATCCCTGATAACGCGAACTATTGTATGAGGAGAGGTAGGTGTTTTTGCTGTGGGAGCCTCTTTAGTTTCGGCTGCAGCTGGCAACACACAGGCAGTAAGTATGAACATGAAGCTCTTTTAATAATTGATTGCTGTTTTCCCTATTTTTTATTTTTTTTGTCCGCTGTGTTTAAGTGCTACGCTGCGCTCCTGCTCTGAAATAGATTTGTGTTACCATGTGTGTTGCTATGGAGAGATCAGCCTGGTATTGTTGTAGCTGTCTCTCTCTCAGGGGGTATTGAGTTTGGTCAAGGAATCATGTGCAGAACAAGATTAATCTTTTGGACTCATTTCACGCTTGCCTTTAACACACGTGCAGTACACACATACAGTGCACACATGTCCGCGTCTCACACACACACACACACACACACACACACACTCACACCCACAGTGAAGGGTAGCCCACACACACACACACACGCTGACATTACTGTAAGTGGTGTTCAAATAGTGCTCCACTTGATATCGTTCATTCGCTTTGCGTTTCATCTGAGTGAGCCGGCACAAGGAGGGGTGTATTGAATTACTTGCAGTCCAGTTGAATACAAAGAGTGGAAAGAAAGCGTGTTGGGGGTTTCCTCGGTCGCCGTGAGCCTTCGCCGCTTACTTACTTACTCCGCGGGTAGAGTCACAGCATGGCAGATGTTTTCGCTCTGCCAGCAGTCAATGCAATTTGTAACCTGGCTGCTCGACCTCTCATGATGTTTCCCTTTTCTAATGTGTGTTGTAACTCACAATTTCTTTTTTTTTTGCCAAGTCCCCACCGCGGCTCTTTGCTTAATAAATGACCGCAGTTCATTTATATGGTAATTCCTGCGAGATGCTAGCCAAGGGATGCCAGGCATATAATGTATCACCTCAATGCATATGCTTTATGGCTAATTAGGTTATTGATCTGAGGCTGTTCCCGCGTTAGGGCATGATCACACAACACAAAAGACTATGAGAGTATGAGTAATGCAGCTGGAAGCAGATATTTGTCATTCATTACACTGCTGGAGAGTTGTACAGCGATGGCTTCGTGTGTGCGCAGATGCAGGTTTGTGCGCGTCTTTTTCCACATATCTTATGATATTGCCGACGCGGCGCGAGCTCATTGAGTCATTTCAATATTGCCTGCTGGCTGTTTTCAAATGTTTGTTAAACACTGTGTTTGGTGGGAGTGCAGGGTGCAGTAACGAGATGTGAGAGATGTGTGATTTCATCATACTTTTGCTCACACAATCGACTAACGCTTCGCTTGCAGCCTGCCTTTGAAAAAATGCAAGTTTGGAAAGCGTTGCTCCTGCCATTGTGAAATTCCATACAGAGAGTGTTTTGGCTTGTATGTGCGCCACTTAGTCGTACATATGAATACATGTGTGTATATTCGTTCCCCGCTCTGCCTGTGCGCTCTTTTTTTCCCCTCCTCCTCCTCCTTCTCATCAGGTCTTTATGCCCTCAGGTCAGAGTTTGACTGCTGATCCCCTGAGCTGCCGTACTACTTAATTTACAGCACATGATACACAACCGTTCCCCTGTAAAACTCAATCACAGCCTCCTCTGGCCACTGATAAATATTCAGTGAGGAACAAAAAGCCTCAGCTGATCCGCATATATCTAGTCAGACAAACCTACCCTGCCTTTAGCTGTTTTTATAGAAAATGCGAGTACAAGTCGTTACCTTTATACAAACAAAACACATCGCCATGGGAATTTAAACCCAGCCTCTAATCAAGAGGCCTCTGTGTATGTTTGTGTACTGTAAGCGTGTTCTATACAAATTACTGTGTGCATATGCATCGCCAGCCATTGTGGCTGTTCTCCAACACGCAAGCTTTACAAATAGAAGCAGGAGACAATTTGAATGAAGCTGCTTTTCTTCAGCTTTGTCACCCCTCCCTCCTCCTCCCGTCCTCCTCCATCGTTACCTCAACTCACCTAGCTGGTGAATATATAAAACATGTAGATACAGCGTGGTATGTCGAGGGTCTTCTGAGGTTGACTACAGGCGATGTGAGCTGCAGTGAAACATCTGTTCCATGGGGGCATATTTCTGTATGTTCTGCTGCGTGTCTTTGTGCACATTTGCATGTCCGTTTGTACCTGCGTTTCGCGTGTAAGGGGAAAGAGAGGGCGAGCGAGTGAACGAGTGGGAGGATAGCTTTAGTATATCATTATCATGTGGATGCCACAGTTCTTGTCTTCAGATGGCAAAGGTCACATTAACTCTATTGCAGCTTCTAGTCATGTGGAAGAGCCTCTTCTTCAGGAATCCTCCGCTGTACTCCACGCTTAATTATGCATCTGTTTCCAAAGAGGGCGAACGCAGCATACTGTATATGCGTTAATGGGTGTGAACATGTGTTTGCAGTCCATAAAAAAAAGCATTGATTTTTATAACAATATATGAATGCTATTTTTATTTATCTAGTGTTCACACAATGCTGACACGAGAGAAATGTAGCACCTCGCTTCCTCCCTCACTCACTCTGTTTTTTTTATGTTAGCGGTTTCTATGGTGTTGGGCTCCCTGTGTGCTGTAGTTCCTATACAGCTGCTCCAGCCTCCATTATCGGCCTCCCTCCGACTGTTAACCCCTCAATGGGCCAGCGGTCTGCGCACTTTGCCTTTTGTTACTGCCATTTTCTCTTTTAACCCTTTCACAAACAAAAAGCTGCCTTCAATCTCTTCCCTTCTCTTTCTTTGAGAGTCCATTTTCATTTCTGCTCCCCAGCCACCTCTTCTTCTTTTTCTTCTTCTTCTTCTCTGTCGGACTGGGAAGAAAAAAAGGGCTTTTTAAAATAGAATCAATTTACACTAAAGGGCCCAGGGGGCGTTAGAAAACTGCTGCACTTAATTTCATAATTTCATAAAAGAAAAAAAAGAAAAAACACAGCTGGAGGCTGTTAGCACATTTCCCAGAACTTTTATCATGTGAGACGTAACAGAGTAGCATGAAAGACAGATGCTCTTGACTGAAGTACAGTACAGTGTCTGGTTATGGTTCGCCTACCTGAAAACAAGATTACGTGTGGTGCAGTAAATAGTAGATATTGCCGTGTGTGTGTGTGTTACATCTGTGGGTGAATATAAATGTACCGCTTTTTCCAACTGGCCTTTGTCTCAGTTCACCGGAGAAAAGAGGAGGGGGGTTCAGAGCCAGATAAGGATATTCAATTAGCTGGAGTCTATGGGAGATGGCTGCACCAGTCAGAGCACGCTGGAGCCGGGTGACATATGGTAAGGGCTCTCTGTTAGTGTGGAGCAGCAATGAAACCTGATATCTTCTCATTTCATCTCGTCACTGTTTCAGTAATTTTCCCATTGGAATGTCAAACATATACTGTCTGCTTCATGAGATATCCTTTTTTTCTCCTATTTTCTCAACGGGAAAGTCTCATCTTTAGAAATGAAAATGGAAGATAACTAGAATACGGGGAATAAAACACAATGGTTTTCAGATTAACAGTTTGAGATTCATTTTTTTTTCATTTGTGTTTATTCAACCTGTTCTCACTACCAATTTGTCAAATACCGACGCTTGGTCAGTTCCTCCACGGCATCGGATACTGGCGCACGGAGGCACCCTTTAGTAACTGCACGCGACGCACCAGGTTTTCAACTAACTCCTATGTAACCCCCCCCGAGGCAATATCTGAGGAGTATTAATAGTATGACTTCGCCTAGGGCGGCTGGGAGGGGTGATGGATGGGTCAAATAAACAAGACTTTCAACCAGGAGACTTCTAAGTAAACATTTACTTATTTTGTAACGTCAGTCGCCAGTCACATGACTCGTCAGTCAGTGAAGTTAAAGGTCTTAACAATAACATTTTTTATGTAGACAAATATTTTTTTTTTAAAATATTACATCCACAGAGATTTTAGAAAGGAGCCGAATAAAAGTGTGGCTTATGATTTTGAATCAAACCTTTTAAAAAATGTTGGCAGGTCCCAAAGAATGTTTTGTTTATCTCTGTAGAAGATGATTCCCACTTCTAACAAGGCTTGTGAGCCAATAGTAAAACGACGTTGGTATCACATAGGCTTGCCGCGGCAGTCGTGTTACACGGTGTAACACGACTGGTGTTACACGACTGGTGTTACACGACTGGTGTTACACGGTGGTCGGGCACACACCGCTTACATTACTTGCCCACCGCCACCGCCACCGCCGTCGTTTTGCTTTTTTTATAGAAATAAAACCCATTTAGTCCATTTTGGCGTACCAGCGGCGCGTCATAATCGGTTGATGGACGGTACAAACTGAAAGTGAATGTGTCCGCTCCGTACGGAGTCTCAGCTCAGAGTAGCAGGAGTCAGATTTCTCACACGGGATGAGAGAGAGTTGACAGGCAAGACGGTGGCGGAGGATTTGCTGTCATAGCGAAAAGCAAAAGTGCCCATTTGGCAATACTTTTGATTGAAGCCTAATGCTATAAGGGGACCATAACGTTAATGAGGCAATCCATGCGGAGGACAGAGCCGGCGCTGATGGAAACCTGCAGCCTTGCATGGAAAGCTGGACCGGAGAGGCCAGACACACAGCCATCCGACAGTAAAGATCAAAGTAAGCGCTCTACATATATTGAGCG
This sequence comes from Sebastes fasciatus, assembly GCF_043250625.1. NCBI lineage: Eukaryota > Metazoa > Chordata > Actinopteri > Perciformes > Sebastidae > Sebastes > Sebastes fasciatus. Next base: position 13,509,274 of record NC_133805.1, on the reverse strand, counting down.
CCGTCTTTTCTTGTAAAATGTCCGGTGTAATCAGTAACACCGGTGTTGTCACAAGTTTATTAACCGGTGGGAAAATGTCCTCACCGTGACATCCCTAGTATCACATGGTATCTCTGGGTCGTCAGTTAGTGTGGAAAAAACTGATAAATGGCTGAGATTGACGGTAAGTGCCGGCAACGACTTGTTGTGAAGTGAATGCAATGGAACGGGGGAGGGAGAATGCAACATCTAGTGGCTGAATATTATCAGTGTTATCAGTAGTACCTTTAACGTCAACCACGATGGTTCACTAACCCTAACTAAGTGGTTGTGTTGCCTATACCTAACTTCCTGTGAAAACGGAAGGTTAGTTTGAAAGGACACAATGTTTGTAACGAGCGTATATTGACACGCCGTCCCTGACACGTACAAAAGTAACGCTTTAAAGGGGAACTTAATGCGTCGGTATCCAAGGGGTACTGACCAAGTGGCGGGAGTGGGAGTGAGAATGTGTTGGTTTATTCTCTTTATAAAAACCTATTTATGTTATTCAGTAGTATTTAAAATTGATATATTCTCTCTAAGGATTCACTTTGACCCTGAAATGCAAAAGAGGATTCCTCTGATTCCCGATCACTCTCTCTTCCTCACCCTCTCGCATCCTCTAACATCTCCAGTTGGCTCGTGTCCTCTTCACGTCATAAATCTCAAGCAGGACGTTTCTAGGCAACTCTCCAGTCAATCTTCACTGAGTTTGTTGCGCTATCGATCTGTCCTGTGCTATACGTTGTCCTGGCTTCCCTCTCCTCTATTGATGTTTTGTGCCTCGGGGAAAGAAAGAAACTGCCTCGGCCTGAATTTACAGGGGGCTCGTTTTCAAATGACTTACAATCACCTCGCAATGAAAATAGAAGTTGTCAAGGCAGTGGCATTTGTACGTTGATGCTATCGCTGGATCTCACGAGAGTGAATGCAGTTTGATGAGAGGTCAAAATTGTGGGATTGCAGAGCGAGTTATGGGGCACTTAAGGGTGATAATCTCTGTGAGGAATATATGGTCCTGTTGGGGTGTCAAATAGCTGACAGGGGAGCAGTCACCCTAATGAAGATGGCTTAGTCCTTAGGGTCCGACATAGGCTGAGCTATATTTCAAGCTTTCGTGGTTTGGTGTGTTTGTGTGTGCGTCTTCTGTCCCTGACCACGTGCGTTGTTGGTCACCATTTTCTGTAACCCACAACTATACACTCCTACTCATGTTAGACTCTACCATAATAGTATGAGAGGATAATTTCACATGTGAATGACAATGGAGGGTATCTACGTGACATTAATGTACAGTGAAGTGGCTACAGTCACCCTCTCATACAACATGTGTCACACACTTTCAGCACTCAGAGGTTTTTGTCCTCAAACACATATAATTGAACTCTTTATAATGTACTATTGTTTCTTTTACATACACCATCATTATTTCTCTAATCATACTCACGCACAGTCATTTGAATTTGTATTTATTAGTTTGGAACTGAATTCCATTAAAATTGAATGAAATTTAATTCAGTTGCTCTGAAACTGTATTTGATCCTCACTGAAAATTCAACTCTATACATTATACTTCCACTATCAGTTCTCACAATTCAATTTCAGTTGACTGAGACACACATCCGGTCGTTGAGGAACAGAAATCGAGTGCAGATTCACAGAACTCCGGTTCGTGAACGTTTTGTTTGTTTATTGCATTAAGTTCAAAGTGGCAGAGACGAGAAAATGACTTTGTATTTTTGTTTCATAACGGCTGTTTAGCCAGTGTAAACCCTGCGCGTCTAACTTGTGTAACGGCAACAACAGAAAGTTTGCTGAGCGAAAAGCAAACTTGAAAGTTTGTGTTGCTGTTGAACAGGTTCGGCCAAGTTTGCTGATATCGGCAAACTTTCTGTCCGGCGCAGGATGGTCACAGCGGGCTGGCGGCCAGTGGGTGATGTTACGAATCCTACTAAAGCGAAGTTATGACCCGCACTACTCTGCCTCTGATTGGCTTACCCTGATATCCTTACCCTAACCCTAACCAGTCTCACTCCTCATGCCTATACCTAACCAATCTAACGAACAAAGGCAACGAGTACTAGCCAATCAGAGGCAGAGTAGGGCAGGTCATACCTTCACTATGGCAGGATTCGTAATTGAGCGGCCAGCGGCAGCGCTGGGTCTAACCTGTGTAACGGCAGCAACAGAAAAAGTTAGCTCATATCTGCAAACATTCTGTCCAGCGCCAGGAGTCACGGCGGGCTGGTATGGGCTGGATCTAACCTGTAAACTTTCAAAGTTTGCTCAGCAAACTTTCTGTTGCTGTTGTTACAATACAGCACTACAATAACAAATCTGAATTTGATTAGTAGCCTGATAAACGCACTGAACTGCCATTTCATTTCACTTCAAATAGCTGACTCTAACAAATCAGGGCCGATTTAGAAGTATGGATCCAGGCTAAACTGTTCTACAATTTAGTTTAGGATTAGGATAAATGGGTTACGTTCAAATTAATTGAAATGATACAAGTGTTAGCTTTTGTCCATTTTAACTTGATTTATTGAAAAAGTGGCGGTCTGAATATGTTGATGAAAAAACGTAATCACGGTGGCTTTACGTTTCCACCAAAATGTATTTTACTAAATGGAAAATGATTGTATGTGAATGTAATTCTTGTTTGTCTTAGATAACCCACTATGAAGAGAGAGTAAGATGAAGTTTGTCGCTAAGAATGAATGTTTCTAAAAGACTACGGTGGTGTTACAGTGAGAGGGATTTCTGGCCTAACCCTCCTCTCATAAGTTTCGGTTTGTGTGGGAATGTGTCAAGGATTGGGTCTGCCTCGTTATGAGGGGGTTATCAGCACAAATCTGGCATCAGTCAAGCAATCAGCCATAATGGGAGCAATATGGGGCAATACTGTTGATTAGCTAAAATAATGAGGGCGCTTTAGAGAGCTTATTAGTGCAACGTTGAAATGCTCTTCTGGTCCCATTTCCGTGTTCAATGTCAAACTTCAAGGAGCAGGTTTTATGGAGGCATTTACACATCAACATCAACACTGAGAATGTGTGATGTGAGACATTATATTGTGCCATCTAACCTGGAATTGTCTCTTTCTAAAATACCAATTACAAGTAAAGTGCAGTTTAATATTTTTAAGTTAAGTCCTGTGTTCTTTCCCTCGGTACCAAAAAAGTACTTACCAGCCTTTTGTTCTTTTCTAAGACTTGTCATTTCCTCATATTGTTACTCAATGAAATAAATTGTGTAATGAAATAAACAAAATTATAGGAGCTTAGGAATCTGAAAGAAACTTTTCACAGTCGTGGAACCATAACTGCAAAAGCTTTATGATTAAACCAATAATAATTAGGATAGCAGCCTGATATATGTCATATAACGACCTATTAGGGAAAACTGGTTCATTCCAAAATAGATTTAAATCCATTTTAATTGAACTTTTTTCTTATTGCTTTCATTTTAACATCTACTGTACACTCTGCTCACACCACACACGAGTTATGTCTAAGATGCTCTCTTACACAAACACGCTGCTTGGACTCTTCGGCTCTTGTGTCATTTATGAGCATTTTTTACAACTTGTGACAGCAAACAAACTTGCTGGGCTTCGAGTGGCCGTTTTCTAAGTTTATATGTCTTTCTCTGGGAAACCATCTTTGCTTAAGAGACATTTACTGTACTAGTTTCCGGAATATGCTGCAGTACGTAGTGAGGGTTGTGGATGCCATTCCCATTTATATAACCAAATTTTAATTATATTGTTGCCTCATTAGAAAGCACAGCAACGATCCAACAATGGTGTTAAGAAATTGATGCAGGTTCATTTTTGACAAATGTTACCCTTTGGTGGAGTGATGGAGTGATTGATTGGGTATGTTGTGTATTTGAGCTGTGCCCCCCCCCCCCAATACCTCCATCCCCCCACGGGGTTTGTAAACAGGAGGTATTATGTTGCTATGGAGTCAGTTAGTTAGCTGTAGGCTACAACTTGAGCCTTGTTTTTACCAACCGCGACAGCGAAGCTGGTGTTGTTTTCACCTCGTGAGTCTGTATGTGTGTCATCATGGTAAAATGCGGTCCTGGTAGACACCTACTGTAGCAGGAACTACAAAGGAGTACTTTGTTTATATTTCAGTCTGTGGACAGATTTTGTCACCTCGATAGCGTCACAACCGTGCAGGATACAGTCATGAGACTTTACAGGTTTGTAGTTGAGATCAAAATGAATGCAGAGTTAGAGGTTGGTGTCGTCCAAATAAAGGTGCCGGAAGTAGGGGGTTAGGAAATGGGCAAAGGGCCATTTGCGATTTGGCGTCGCGGCTGGTGTGATCTCATCACAAGATGGTCCCTGGTTTTAGCCTATATTTGTTCACATTTTGGCAAATTGGCACCATTAAAAGTATGTAAAATGAGCTATTTGCAGTTCTTGTTTGCAATGTAGCACTGGATTACTTTAAAACTAAAGAAAACTTAAAAAACATGATGATTCTCGAGTTAAAAGGAGCATTTATTTATTTTTTTTAAGTTTCTTTTTTGCCTTTTTGACTTTATTCGATGGTGACAGTGCTAGTTATGAAAGGGTGAGAGTGGGGGGGGGATGACACGCAGCAAAGGGTCGCGGGTTGGATTCAAACCTGGGGCCGCTGTGGTAAGGACCTAGCCTTGGTACATGGGACGCCCACTTACCAGGTGAGCTACTGGGGCGCCCCGAAAGGAGCATCTTTTCAGAGAGGAATCATATTATGTACGTGTACAGGCAATGGACGGTTGTGTGGCGGTGTGTCACTTTATGGCCCGTTCACACCAATCGACTGCATGAGTACGACGATTAACATCTTTTGTTCCCTCACGGCGGGGTTGTACAGCTCTGGATCGCTGGTTACGTGATTTGCCACTGCAGCGTGACGTCCGGTTGCATTTTTCCAAGAGTTAATTGTGTTTCAACTTTTCGCTGCAGGCCGCTGCGTTTTTTTTTGGCACCCTCTGCGGTCCCCACAGCCGCAGGTTAAACACACTACCGATATTCAAATGAATGGGAGGACTGGTGTTTTCTGATTTGGTGTGAATGCAGCCTAAATCACGCTGAATCTAAAACGATTTGTATTATGTCTGTGGGTTCAAATGTTCACGTTATGACTCAAAGCAGGAGGAGTCCTCCAAACTCCCCCCACCTCTTCAACTCTCCCAGACAGTCTGCTTTAAGTCATAAACAGGATATCCTCCTACCAACCATTTAATTTAGTACTTGTCATATGGTTCAATTAGGAACAGGAACATTTCCTGTTGTTTTGGAGTGTTGGTTTCAGGATCAGTCCTGCCATTATGGCCCCGATCTACAAATCAAGTTTCTAACAACCCGCCTCCTTAATTTGCTGGAAATTAAAATTGTTCCTAATGAGGCAGTGGGTGTCCCACAGGGAAAGTAACCCCCCCATCAGTTCTAACCCCAATCTCCCCAGGACCTAGTTTACGAGACGCACACTCACACAGGTTCACATGGAGTCACCTTGTTGGGTCCTAATTATAATAGAATTGTGTCTCTGTTGAACACAGCGCGTTATTAGTCCTAACAATAACACATTCCCACAGGCGTGTACCCATGTCCTTTTTCTCCATGGAGGTTTTGTCTTGTTTTTGTCTACTTATTTTGTTGTTAATCTCTGAGCGGAGAGCATGAGGGGGGGAGGGAGGGAGGAAGGGAGGGAGGCTGAGCTCTGCTAGAGGCCAATAAATATCTCTGTTATCAAGCTACCATCATTAACTGCCTGGTGTGTGTACAGTGAAATCTGCAGACAGTTTTTTAATCTAATGTGCACATAGTAGTAATATTGTTCTCTTACTTCTGTTTCTTTCTGTTTTATTACTGTATATTTTTATCACTGTGAAATACACACAAACCAAAAACAAACTAATTGTGGCCACATCATGTTTCGGATGACTCACAGTTGGAGTGAATGTGATCTTTAAAGGATGCCAACTTAACAGTAAAAGCATCTCATCTTGTTTCTGTTGTGACTTAGTGCTATTGTCCCATATTTTAAGTCTACTTATTTGCCTGCTTAAAGGTTATGGCATCCCTGAGGCGGCTGCAGTGCTGAGCTTGATTTTTTTTTATCGCATTGTCACAATTTATTGTGTGTAGATTTTATTGTTGCCTTTTATTCTCTGGCTGAGTTGCTGTGTCGGGTCTTCTTCCCTCTGGGGATTCCATTAATGCCTCTGATAGTCCTGGATGACGCTACGTTGCAGACCCCTATCACTTGCAAGTAATCGTCCTCGCTGAATGGCGGTGAGCATTTATGCTGCGACTTTTGTGTTCGAGGTGCTGGTCAAATATCCTTGACCATGTCAATACCAGACTTTGACACCCGATACCGGGGCAGTGGCGAAATCCACATGACGCAGGAAACTGATTGCGCTTTCTGCTTTCTGAAACGTCTTAAAACACCCTGCTGGAGTACAGCTGTTGGGCTTTTAGACAGAAAATGTCAAATCAATCAATCAAATATTTAATTTTCTTCCATACTATATATTTCATATTAAACATGAAAGCCCTACTATATTGCTACAGCCAAAATCACAGACACTATATATACATACAGTTGCTATATTATGTGCTACTGTGTTTGCACAGCTTCCATTAGAGCTACAGAGTTCTTAAAGGGTTGGATGTGACCTTTTGGTTGATCTGCCAACCATATGAGAAGTGTGCCTGCCTTAATTGTCAAGTGATCTCTTTGGTCCGTCGCAGCATTACTGATGAGACACACTAAACACGAACAATATGCACCATCATACATGAGGAGATGTGGGACTGGAAAATGTTAGAATAAATGCATGAGATGAAAAACACACTGTGCTTTTTCCATGTTCTTCAACTCACGTATTCCAGTCTCGTCCCCACGCTCGCATGTGAGCTGCTCACATCAAGCAGTCGTCCACACGCTCGCCGATCGCACCAGACATGTGAAGTCAGAGCGAGAATATTCTGTGAAAACTCTTTGAACGTCGGCTGTCTCTTAAATCTCTAGGACTGTCGTGTCTTCGTGAAACACTTACAATAGCTCTGACTTATCCCGCATAAGGGCAAAAGCAGCCATTATTTAACAGCAGACATCCCTACAGAGATATAAGGACATGAAGTATAGGGCGATAAGACTCGACACACAGAGGTTCACCCTTTCTACTGCTGCAAGGAAATAGCATTTCTACTTAGACACTGATAAAGATGACACATTTTAATTCATGGTGTTATCCCTGAGTCATGATATGTACGCCTATGCTATTCATTTTTTGAGCATTAGATGCCATAACAAGATCGCAATTAAATATATATTGTTTATTTCCATCACCGCGGCACACAGAGTGCTGTGATGGAGGGTTTTCCTTTCATGAATGTGGAGCTGCAGCCTCTGGTTTTCCTCCGTCTTTACCAGCGCTGAGTAATGATCCGCATGCTGGTCAGGGATGGACGGAGGAGCCCTGATGCCTGCTGGCCTGTCAGAGAAATGTGACAGCGTCTAGTGTGCAGGGACAAACTGGAGAGTGTAGCCCGCAGCTCTCAATCACTCCGGGGGCTGGCAGAGACACCCACAGGGAGCTGTCCTCCCTCTCTTTCATTTATCTCTTTCTCTTCCCCCCCCTCTCCATCTTTCATGTTTCCTCAATTTCTGCCTTATTTCGCCGCTCTACCCTTTTCCTCGCTCCTCCTTTCATGTCAGCCTTGTCAGCCTCCGCCCGCCGCTCGCAAATTTTACACGCTCACACACACGTGGATCTTCTCAAACAATTCCCCCTCGCGCTCGTTTCGCCGCTACACACTGTCTGCGTCAATATCCGACCTAATCCGGTGCCTGGCTGAGGCTCAGCTTGTTCAACTAGCAGCACATATGCACACATCCACCCACCCACCCACATACAACACACGCACACACATACACAATTAAACAGACTGGCACCCACATGCTCAAACTCACAAACAAACACGCGGAATTGAACACACTTGATTTTATAATGCACAATTCCATTTTTAGGGTGTATAAGCCTTTAACACTGCAGCACAGAAGCCCCACACAACATTGAAGAATGAGGATTTTCTATTAGATTTGAGCCGGCTGGAGAGAGAGACACAGAGAGGGAGAGAGGAGAGGAGCGAGGCAGAGAGTTGCCTTCATTTAAACTGTTCTGCACTGAGGCTTTTCAATTTGATTATGAGGCTCCATTTCATAGAGCCTGGATGCTGCGTGCCATTCAGAATGAAATTGAGCCGTCGGTCGGCTGGACAAGCAGCCTCCCCGCGTCTCCTCTGTGGGGGCACCAGGGGACGACAAGGGCAACGCTGGCCCGCCGTGCCCTTTTCGCCGCACTATTTAGTCGGGTTGCAGGGGAAATGCGAAAAGCGCCAGAGCTCGGGTAGCTGGCTAAGTGGGCGAGAGTGTGGAATTGATTGAGGCTGCTTTGAGGTTTTTAGAATGTGATGTGAGGACTCCTGCTGCAAAGTCTGTGAAGGACTCTTTAGTTTTACAGAGGAAAAAGTCAGCCATACATCTTGGTGTTTTTTCTGACTTCCTCTATGTGCCTTGTCTCTCTTATCTGCCCCTCTTTAAGCTCAAAATCCATCCCTGTTGTGTAGGTATGCAGACAGTCAGTCAGTGTTCATACAACCTGACTGATGGGACTGTTGCCATATTTGGGTCAGTCCTGACCTGGTTCAGTGACTGATGATCACCAGAAACGGGTAACTAAAGCTGAGGATGTAACAGCAGCCCTGCTCTCTCGGTGTCCATCATCAATCCTGTTCATTTACGTTATTGGAACAACACTTCCTGGGACGTTCTCCTTTTACGTCTCAGGCTCTTGACTGTGACAACTTGGCCTTTTTACTCTGATCTATCGTCATGTAATTAGTCATCGGAAACCAAATTAGGGGTTTCGCTTTGAGTCTCAGTTTTTTTAGCATTTCTGTTCACACTATATAGAAATGTTTTAAGGGAAGAATTAATTATCTTTTTTATGCTTATTGTCATTGACCTACTCTAACTTCATGAATGGAGCTGTTAAAAAAAACATACCCAAAAGGGAGATTTGTCAAGTATTTAATACTCTTATCAACATGGGAGTGGGCAAATATGCTGCTTTATGCAAATGTATGTATATATTTATTATTGGATATCAAATAACAACACAAAACAATGACAAATATTGTCCAGAAACCCTCACAGGTACTGCATTTAGCGTAAAATATGCTCAAATCCTAACATGGCAAGCCCAACATGCAACAACAGCTGTCAGTGTGTCAGTGTGCTGACTTGACTATGACTTGCCCCAAACTGCATGTGATTATCATAAAGTGGGTATGTCTGTAAAGGGGAGACTCGTTGGTACCCATAGAATCCATTTTCATTCACATATCTTCAAGTCAGAGGTCAAGGGACCCCTTTGAAAATCGCCATGACAGTTTTTCCTCGCCAAAATTGAGCTCAAGTTTGGAGCGTTATTTAACCTCTTTGGCGACAACTTAGTATGACATGGTTGGTACCAATGGATTCCTCAGTTTTTCTAGTTTCATATGATACCAGTATCTTCACTCTATGTTTAAAAACTGAGCCCGCTACACAAAATTAATTTGCGTTAACGCGTTATTGCGTTAACTTTGACAGCCCTAAGAACCCATAGCTTTGCAAAGCCAGATTACTTCTACATGGCTTCATATGTATTTAAATAATTGGCTGGGCTTTCAGGTGCCACCTGTGCGGACTGTGTCCGGAAAAAGGAGTTTATTTTATTATGGACATTGGCCTTGGAATGATCTGCAGGCTAGACTCAACCTAGAGTCCCTCTTCTCAACAGTTTTGAACAAAAGTTATCAGAAGTTTTAACCACAGACTGTTATTGCTACAGTGCGTAACAATTTTGTCATGTCTTGTTGCCTTTTTTGTCTACATGTATCATATATTATCTACACCGTGTCTATTTAACCTCTTATGTTGATGCGTGGACTTTAGTTTTTACTCTTTAATGTATTGTTTTGTTTTATTGTTTGTATGAAATCTACAAGCAAACGCCTTTTTGGCTAGATCGCCATCGCAAAAGAGATTTTATCTTAGTGGATTTTATCTGGTTAAATAAAGGTTAAATAAAATAAAAAACACATTTTGTAGATAGTTTGGAAGAATTACTCCAGCACATTAATGATGTGTGTTCAGTATGAAATTCCAAGGTAAAAACCATTGAGATCCCATGCAGGGAGTGGTGTGTTTGTCCAGTGTGAAGCAGGAAGGATTCATGTCTTAGCTTGTCAATCATTTGTTGTACAGTCAGACTTACTCAGAGTTCAGAGTTTGCTCTGCTCTATAAATTCACACCTTAAACCAATATGAACAATGCTCTTCTTTGTCATGCTGGTGTCTCATAAACTGTGTTGGTAGAAAAGGTTGGCTGTAGTGTTGGTGGTCCGAAACATGAGCAAGACACTCAACCATAGCGCTCTAATACTGTGTTGAGACAATAGTAAGTAAAAATACACTCACAATCTATAAATTCCCAAAACAACTTTTTCTACAAACATGCACAACCTTTGTTTGAGAAAGTCCTGGATTTTTTTTTTCTCCGATATTAAAGTCCAGGACCCAAATTTACATATCAAGCATCTCAGAACCACTTTGAAAGTTTGACTCAGTGGGTCTAAAAATACTTCAGAGTTATTTACTTCCTACACAAAAGCAGGAAATTCTCTTTTGACGATGAATGACATCATGTTGTGACACTCGAAAGCAAAAGAATAATGATGTTTTGTAGTTGCCCAGTACAAGTTATGCTTGAGATTCAAAAGACTGGCAGGCGGATCTACTGTAGAGCTTGATGCAGGAAAAAAGCAATCTATTTACGCACTGGAGAAGACTTATAAAGATTTAACAAAATGTATTAAAATAGCCGACTATTATGACCTATACAGTTTGATTGCTTACACCAGTTGAGTCCACTCCGGCAATATTTCTTATGCTGCTTAGCCAGTAAATGCATTAGGATGATTTGCTGGTCTTCTATCATAGTCTTCAGTTATATGTTTTATATAGATATTGAGTAGTTGTGAGCCATTCCTGATGCTGAGAAAATCCAAGGAGCGTCGAAACATGTGTATTTTTATGTCAGTAAAATGATTAATTATGTAGAGATTCTTGATTCCTTGTTGCTGCATCTCTTTGTTACCAATACCAATCACCTTTTGTGGAATGAAAGAAATCAGTTGCAAAACATTTAATCCACTCTGCATCTTTAAAGGTGCAGTGTGTAACATGCTCCAAACAAATAGGGGGCAGCATTTTACCTCTACTACTGGGTCCATACAATCAAATGTATAGTCATCAGTTATTAAAAAAACAAACTAACAGCAGGGCAGGAATATGCAAAATTCAACCAAACTCCTGAAACTCTGAGAGCCGCTTAAATAACACTGCTAATCTTATAATCTTCAGGTTTGGCCTATAGTTTGCATTAGCCGTCAGTGTGTTTACTGTGCTACTAGCCGGAGGCTGTATGAACTCTGTAAGCTTTGATAGTTTGTTTATGAGACGAGAAAAACAACCAGCTACTTCGTCTTATTGACAAGCCCTCGGGGCAGCTCTACTTGTTCGTCCTCTCATGTTGGACTGAGGGCAGACTAGACACTACAGTAGCCCTGTTTGGGTTCACATATTTTTATTCACATTTTGAAGTATCGCATAAGAAAAGATGAATGGAAACGGCAACATTTTATAAAAGTTCCTTGATTGCATAAAAACTTTTTACATTCGCTTGAGGTTTTTTGCCTTTATCGACAAAGAGTTGATGCGCTAAATGAGTTAAGCTGGGCATACACTGTATGATTTTAGCCCGTTTCTGGCCCGAACTTTGAGCCGCACGACTCATTTTAGAGTCGCACCGAATTTTAGCTTCGTCGGGCGTTGCTTGCGGTGCAGTGTACAGGGGGGAATGAGGTCCGATTAACTCCTCCCGACCGTTTGTCCGACAGTCGGATGTGACAGAAATTTTGGTCAGCCGTCTACAGGCTCTCGCACAGTTGAAGCAGAGCCACGATCTGATTCCCCAACGTCAGTGCCTTTCTTCAGAGCGTAGCTATCAAGATAACAATGTACAATAGATATAGTAAAACGTAGCCTGCTTAGCTCCAATTCTCTCTGCAAAATGGACAAGCCATACTCTCCATGTCTTCCTGGCCACCTGAGAGTCCATATACAGCGCCTCTTTTTTTTTCGACATGCAGACAGGATTGCATAGATGATCAAGGCAGCACGTTTCTGCCTTGTTAGCATCGTGCCCTGTACGACCTCTGCTAGCAAACAAACTGTACCTGCCTCGGAGCTTTCAAACTAATCTTTATTGACACAAGTCTACAGCCAGAACAGCCCTCAGGGGCCAACAGGTCGCTTTTCTTTTGTTTTTTTCTATTTTACATGTACACGTGAGCACTCAGGTTGTGAGCTTTGGCTTTGCATCGCAAACAATCCAGTCGTACAGTAGGAGTAGGAGTTACACAACAACATTTCTAAAATTGTTCAGTGTATGCCCAGCTTTATGGAAACGCCTTTGCTGAATAAATTCGGACGTAGCAAACATTTAACTCACATGCCCGATCAGCTGTTTCTGCTGTTGGCGTCTTCTTAGATATTCCCATAACATGCAAATGCGTATCTTGGTCTCCGGAACGAATGAAACATGGCCAATACTAGCTGACATGGCAGAACATTTTTCTCTAGTAGATGGTTAGATCGCCAAGCCGTCTTGTTTTGTTTCCGGTTCACAACCTCTACTCCTTCTAAGATCTGTTTACTGGCGGATTACAGCCATGCGTCGCCTATAGCGCCAACTTCTGATAAAGCTACGCTATAGCCGAGTTTATTCCCCCCAAACCAGTTAAAGGGGAACTACGCCCATTTTCAAAATTCATACCTGCTTTTCCTACGGTCTAAGACAGTCCAAGAAATATAAGTAAACATGAACAACTCTCTCCCAAATCCAAAAACTAGAGTGCTAAAACTCAAACTTGTGATTTTATCAAACTTTTATGATTTTAATGATCTGAGTATATGGGAACATTTTCTGTTTCACAATTGACAACACTACAATAGCATAAAGTTAATTTTGGCATAACAAAAGAAAACAACAAATCAGTCTCACATTCATCGTCTATGGACCGATCCAGACTTTATACCCTATGACATCACAAGTTTGAGACTTACTTTTACTTACTTTTTTTACAAATTTTAGGTGGTGTTCCCCTTTAATGGAAACTGGTCTAATTTGCATTTCTTTTTTTGCAAAAGGTCGCTTAAAATTAGCTTGACAATTGAATGGTATTACAAGGCAGGACGGACCGGGGGCTAGCTGGTTAGCATGCTAATTTCAGTAGATAGCTCTGCAACACAACACATAGACGTCTGTGACATAACTTCAACACTGTAACGTCTTCACATTCTGTTGTTCATAATGTAAGTCCATTTTTTAAATTTTCTAAACTAAAGTTCTGGCCATATCTTACACATTGCACCTTTAAGGACCTTGCTGTTATTCTAATTTGTGGAACTGAAATCAAATTAGGAAAAGTCGGAACTCCCCGTTCTATTTTTATCCTCAAATAAGGAACAGCAGCTTGCCCACTATTGCCATATCAGCATCTATTTCTACAGGATTTCCTGTCATTCAAACCTAAAGTTCACTCACTGCACAGTCTTCAAAAGTGTAGAGGGGTCCTAATGGCACAGATTAAAAAGCAATTTAATACAGAAAAGGGGATTAGAAACACTATGGGCTGCACTAATCCTTAACCTTTAGTCCTGTTCTCATGGAGCCACAATATGCGCAAGACGATAGCATCACAGGACTGGAGTTAGTAAATTTCCATTAGGGCCGCCCTTCTTTATTCCCACCAGCACATTTAAAGGCATTAGGCATGCTTTGTCAAGGCTAATAAAAAGGGCCAGCAGTGCTATCACACACCCCCGACTTGTTTCGGAAAAAGCACTGTTCCATGTGAAGTTTTCATAACCCATTATGATAATCTGCCCGAGTCTCTGAAGGGCAGAGGATAGACAGGCAGATAGATGCTGCTGGGGTGACTGCTCTACAGCCTCTGCATGGATTGAACATTTTCTGTCTGCGTAACCGGGACAGAGACTCGCTCCTATCTGCCAAGAAGAGCAGACACGATAGACGACTCAATGCAAGAAGAGAGGAGTCTGCACGGCATCGGGTCGGAAAAGAAAAATAGGAACATTTTGTGCAGGTGATAGAGAAGTAGAATAAGTTTAAAAAAGTTAAATGAATTCTCTCCTATTTCATTCAAATTAGAAATGATATACACAATATACTATACTACTATTTAATGGTTGAACACAATGTTTATGTGCGAATTAGGGCCGCTTTAATAACGTTTCAAAATCGTTTTAATGCCACTAATTTCTTTAACGCATTAACGCAATTAATCGATCTTCCAGAGGTTGTATCAGGCTCGGTTTTACAGCAAAGTGAGTGAACATGCTGGCATCATTCGAAACTAGAAAACCCGAGGAATCCATTGGTACCAACCATGAACCATGTCATACTAGCTTGTCAAGAAGGAGGCTAAACAACGCTACGAAGTTACGCTAAATTTTGGCGAGGAAAAACTGTCATGGCCATTTTCAAAGGGGTCCCTTGACCTCTGACCTCAAGATATGTGGATGAAAATGGGTTCTATGGGTACCCACGAGTCTCCCCTTTACAAACATGCCCACTTTATGATAATCACATGCAGTTTGGGGCAAGTCATAGTCAAGTCAGCACACTGACACACTGACAGCTGTTGTTGCCTGTTGGGCTTCAGTTTGCCATGATATGATTTGAGCTTATTTTAATGCTAAATGCAGTACCTGTGAGGGTTTCTGGACAATATTTGTCATTGTTTTGTGTTAATTGATTTCCAACAATAATAAATACATACATTTGCATAAAGCAAGCATATTTGCCCACTCCCATGTTGATAAGAGTATTAAATACTTGACAAATCTCCCTTTAAGGTACATTTTGAACAGATAAGAAATGTGTGATTAATTTGCTTGGACAATCATGTGATTAATCGCGATTAAATATTTCAATGGATTGACAGCCCTAGTGTGAATACATTCATGCATCACTCTGTTTTCCTGAACTTGCCCCTTAGTCGCCCCTAACCTCATCAGACACTATGTACAGCATCCACGACCCTTTGAGTTTCAAAGGAAATGGGTTCACTTGTTTTCCTCTTAGTGGGAATCTCACATTTGCTCTCTGTGGTACGCTTGATTTGAGAAGGTCCACATTTCCTCTTCTTCGTTCTCTTTTGGGCAGCCTAGCTTCTTATCTCTGCAGAGGAAGAGTGTTTCTCTGAGAGGAAACAGGGTCACGCCGCGCATTAATCATTCATATCTAAATTTGTGGAGCGCAAAGATTCAATTTTCTGCACTTTGTAGGGTCCACTATTGGTTATATGGTTTTATTTATACATCAAAGTCCATTCATTATTTATATGTTTTTGAGCCATTCAATTTTGATGCCATTTTCTTGAAAGAAAAAGACGGAAACAAACTGTTAAATAAAAGGGAGTTTCCGACTTTTGGGGGCTTAAACAGGCTTAAACTTAAAATGAACAACCACATCTCTGTTACTTGCTCTCAGTGTATGTTTCTCAAGAAAGAGTATTTGAGACTTTCAAACAAGAACTGTTGATATTTTGGTTCGTACTGTATGTTTGGCCACATGTCCTGCTGAGTACTAAATCTGTCTGCTTTTATAACCAAAATTGTTTTGCAAGATCCTTCCCTCTCTGTGCCCTCTCCAGAGCCACAGAGATGTAACTCCCACATCAATGCTCTATTTAAAGTCTAAACCTGTGTGTGTCTCTTCAACCTTCTGTCAGTTTTTACACTGTTTTTGTTGTGATAGTATTGTATTTATCGCTCTTCTTCCCGTTCACAGGCCAATACCGAGCAGAAGAAGCTGAGCCATGCTGGATCCAAGCCCTCCCTCTCCGAGAGCAGCGGCCGACTCCCTCAGATAGCCATGAACACCTGCAAGTACAATGGCGGAGTGGTGAGACCACTAGTGGGCAGCCTGGCGTCCTCGTCGCGCCGCAACCTTGCGGAGCTCGACTCGGAGACGCAGCCCTTGCAAACACTGCACAGCTCTGGCCTGGAGGTGGTGGTGTCCAAGGGCAACGGCGGCGAAGATGCCAGTAAGGCGTCCAACGAGAGCTTGGTCAGGGAGGGCAGCACGCGCGGCGCATGCAGGGCGACGCAGAAGAAGAACAGGGACATTGGCTACAGGCTCGGCCACCGGAGGGCGCTGTTCGAGAAGCGGAAGCGGCTCAGCGACTACGCACTCATCTTTGGGATGTTTGGGATTGTTGTCATGGTGACGGAGACGGAACTGTCATGGGGGGTTTACACTAAGGTAGGTTGTGCATGTGTGTGATGCATGAGTGGGAGCTTTGTGTGTTGTCACTGCTATTGTTAATTTTTGATTTGTGTGGGGTTGGCAGCTGTCACATGTATGAAGAGTGATTATTAGCACAGACACTGACATACATTATCTAACAAAGGTGACGGGAATAGTGCACAAATACAAATCAAAAGCAGTGTCATGTGATCTATACTATGACTAACGGTCTATCGATTGGATAAAATCTCAGATTTAGCATTTTTATTGTTTTTTATACAGTAAATTGTTGACTATAGGCTTGCTTTTGTTACTAGTTTTTTTTTCTTAAAGGGAACCTATTATGCTTTAGTGGTTTTTCTCTTTCTTTTAGTGTGTTATATATTCTTTTGTGCATGTAGAAGGTCTGCAAAGTTACAAAGACCAAAGTCAACGCCAAAGGGAGTTACTCTCCCCCACAGAAACACGGCTCCTGAACCGCCTGAAACACCTTGCTTGAAGTTCCGCCATTTCTTCCGTAACATGTTGATGTCTCCAAGTAACACAAAGAGTTTCGTTCGGTTGAACAATCATAACAGACCGGGCCAGCTGACCAATCAGAGCAGACTGGACTTTTCAGGAGGAGGGGGGAGGTGCAGGAGTTCAAACAGAGCGTTTCAGACAGAGGGTGAAAAGAGGCGCTGCAGCACAGCTGTGAGAAAAGTAAACCGTTTTCTGAACATTAAAGCATGTAAACATGTTCTAGTAGAAACCCCAAATAATAAGTATGCACCTGAAAATAAGCATAATAACTCTTTAAATATCCACTTCTTCATTAGTGGCATCAGATCGGAGTTTAGCCGAAGGATTGGTTCCACTACTGGTGCCATTGTGGCAGTCTTTCATTCCCTGTGAAGCCAGCATCTGAAATCACTAGCTCACAGCAGGAGAGGGAGATGGAGAGGGGGATAGCGGAGGAAAGGGGATGAAGAGAGATAGATATATAGAGATTTAGGCAGAGCGAGAGAGATAAAGACAAGCAGAGATGAAGAGAAAGGTCAATTGGAATAAAAGATGGGAATGACATTCCAAATGCCCCACAGCAGCTTTCTCTTTTAGCAGATAAGAGTGGAGATGACCCAGCACACGTTAGGAACATGTGGGACTCTTGAAGAAGGACATCAGCAGAGCAGTTTGGTGTCAGGGTCATGGTGACCAAGTCACCACCTCTTGACATGTTGTTGTCCTTCCGTATCAGCCGATCACTTCTGCTGTGTCAGGGTATTTTTAGGAATAATATTGTGCACTCAGAGCACTCAGAGCAGCTTCTACCTTCTACCACAGTATTTATAAGGCTGTTTACTTGGGAGTTGACATTGCAGTGCACTGCAGTATATAATAGGTCACTGAGAAGGTGTCTCTCATCTCGGGGAATAAGACAATTTGCATGTGAGTAAAAATTTAACAGGACTGAAGACCTTATAGGTGGTTTTGCATGTTTGAGCCCATTAACTACAAGTTGTGTATATATTTAAGCATTATTGGTCACTTACTTAGTTTGACTTATAGTGTTTTATGGCTAACGTGTTAGCAGTTGTCTATTTACACATCCAGCATTGGCATTCATTTGGAGTCTTGCTTTGGCTACCTGACGAATATAAATGTCCAATATTTACTCTTGTTTTAGCTGTTTTGGTGTTCACCAACTTGTGAGAAATATAAGTGGGTCTTTAGCTTGCTATGTTACACTATATTCAAAAGCTAGTTGCTAACTTTGTCTGTGCTCTGGCGAATTGCTAATTTTGTCTGATCACCGGCTAGTTGCTAACTTCTGGATAAGTAGTGTACAGGGTGCCATGCCATTGTTCATTATACCAAAACCCCAATAGTCCGAAAAAATGTCCCATTAGACTGAAAGCCCATTTGTCTGACAGCCCATTATCCCGAAAAACAAACCGCCATTGTTCCGAAGACCTATTGCTCCAGAAATACACTCTCCATGCAACGAACAGAAGCACGTGGCTTATTTTTATGAAGAATGACATCATCGGACCTGGCCACAATGTTTTTTTTCCTACTATGGCGAAGGCATGTCCCTCCCTACTCTACCTCTGATTGGCTTACCCTGATATTCTTACACTATCCCTAACCAGTCTCACTCCTCATGCCTAAACCTAACCAACCCAACCAACAAAGGCAACAAGTACTAGCCAATCAGAGGCAGAGTAGGGCAGGAATGTCAGATAATGTCGTTCTGCATAATAATTAGCCATGTGCTTCTGTTTGTTGCAGGGAGAGTGTGTATCTTCGGAGCAATGGGCCTCCGGAACAATGGGTATTTGTTTCCGGGATAACGGGCTGTCAGATAAAACGGATTTCGGTCTACTGGGACATTTTTCAGACTATTGGGGTTTCGGAATAATGGGCTGTCGGAACAGCACTGGCTTTGCGTCAGAGTGCCGCATCGCCCTGTCGGGGTTTATTTCACAACAATGACCAGCTCTCTGTACATTCTCCCTTCATTGTCACTGAAAACGGCTACCTGTTGTGGCTAGAACTTATGTTGATGAAAGCGAAAGACTGAACCAAACAAAAAAGTTGCAGGCTGTAAAACCAAAACAGGAGCTGAAAGATGCCAAAACACACATTTGGGTGATAATTCTCTGAGGGTTCATCATTGCAAGTGACCCCTTTTCAGCTTTACTGTGCAGCTTGAACATTACTGCAGACTATTGTATAAAGCTAAACACCAGATTTCACATTGATTTTCTACCTTTCAGGCAGCCATCGGTATCCATCTATTTCATTATGTCATGAAATGGATTTGCAGAATCCTGAAACTTACCTGTGATAAGTACTATTTTAAGGCTGTTCAAAAGAACAAGGTCTAACAACAACTGGGACAAGTTGTTTCATAATACAGAGGTAGTCTCTTCTTTATCAGTGGGTGGTGGTCGTGCTAATACTTCCTTTGCAAAGAACAAGACAGTTTCAGTGTCTTTTCAGAGAACATCACAGCTTCCCACTGTAGGGAATGGAGCTTTTTGACTGTATAACTTCCTTTAATGTGAATATTTTGTCACCTTTATTTTGCTGTCAAAGTTACATTTTTGTCACATGGTGCCTTGAGAAGGGACTTTTTTCAAAACTCTGGTGCTTTCAAGGATGATTTGGCATCCAAAGTTTGATATTAGATTGTGATCTATACTGTTAAAAATGTTGTCAGTTGACTGGTACAAATACTAAATGTTTGGCATAAAAGCTTTTGGTTTGTTTGGAAAAATCATCAGCATTAAGTACATTTGTAGTTAATGGGCTAAAACTTACAAAACCACTGGTATGTTCCTTTTCATGAGGGATAGATTTTATTTTTTTCCATTTGTGTCTGCCAGATCTATTTGAGTTTTTAAATAGGTTTTTGATTACACATAGGTTTGTGTTTGTGTGTGTGCACGCTATAGTAAGTCGGCGTGGTAATCTATAGGATGATTTATGGGGTTTTAAGAAAGTCAATAGTTTGTCTGTGACTGTTACTGAATGGGGTTTAGTCCATTCATCAAGCTGACCGCAGCTGAAATGGAAATGACCTCCCATCTCTGAGTGGCACAGCAGCACCCCCTCCCACATCAGACAGCTAGCATGTGCTGCGGATGGTCCATTTTTCCATCCAGCGTCACATCACACGGCAGACACTTGAGGCTCAGCCAGGTTTTTCTAAACCCTGAAGGAGGGAAACACGTTAAGAGGCAGCGAGCGCTGGGACTGAAAAATCCTTGAACCTCTGGCAGGTGGATTAATTGGTTTACTCAATGTTATTTCACCAGGGACTTCTCAAAACAATTTCAGACATTAGAATGTCTTGAGAACATGTCGTCGACCTGAGGGGCAAAGCAATCTAGTTGATAGCTAAAAATACATTCTGTAATATGGACCACCGAAGGACGGAGTAATATTGAGCAGCTCTGGCTGTCACCGCTCTGACGATTATGAACGATATCTCCACTTATTGTTCTTGTCATTTGTTGTTGCCGTTGTTATTATAATAACAACCCTGCGATCATTAGCCTGCTGCAGAGCGCATTTTTACAACGGGGCTGTTAAATTGATTTATCAAATGGCATTTTACCAACGTAGAGGGGGGAGGGGGGGGACTTGAGTAGTACAGGTTCTCATTTCCTAGATCTATGGTCCCCGTGTACACACACACAAACACAAACACAACGCTGCAGCGCTAGCAACCAGCTGGCCTATTTATCACAAGCAAAGCTCACTGTGGTGGCCCCCCCTGCTAATGCTAGCCTTGCCTCTTCTGCACCTACCATTAAATGGAAAGTCCCCCTGTTAGTGCCGGGCTTTGATTAATTGGTAGTTTAGATGGCGGGGAAAAGCTTCCATAGATAATATCAGGCTGCACCTACACCTGCAGCTGCATTGTTTAGCAACATCCTGACTGCGCTGTTTGAGTGTAAAACCCCATTATCCCGTCTCAGTCAGACGTTTAGGCTAATAAGTACTGTGTGTGCTTGTCTGTGTGTACTTTTGTGAGCATATATACTTATGTGTATACATGTGTTTATATTTCTCTTCCAGATTAGAAATACTGAGTAACAGTAAATACACTCAGCTTTCTCTTGAATCTATCTAAAATCATTGGTTGTGTAGTGATTCACCATCTATTAAGGCTAAATATACAAGGAATACAAGGAGTTTATCTTGTTATTGAGATATATATAAGATGTGATTGTAAATATGTTAATTGTGTTCAATTCACAAGGCTATTTCTAAAATCTTTTTCCTGTCTTTTTCTCTCACCACAGGAATCTTCATACTCATTTGCACTGAAATGCCTTATCAGCCTTTCCACTGTTATATTGCTTGGTCTTATAATAATGTACCATGCCCGGGAAATCCAGGTGAGTCTAACACATAAAAAAATAACGTTGTTTTATTCATTTGTACCAGCAGCTTTTGGTATCAGTGTTGTGAAGATGATGATGATGATAATGAGGATATCAAATTGAAATACTATTTTTATTGTGCTAAAAGGTAATTGCTATGAAACGTGACTTTATGCTCAAAATAATGTATACATTTACGATGTACAGTTATTATATATTGTGGTACACACATAAGGAATGTACACAAATACAGAAGTCAGGGTGTTTTGTTCAACAATTAGAAAGCTATAACACAGTTTATTAGAGCTGACCTCGACCAAAGACATTCTTAGTTGACTAACACTCGTACGATTTGTCAACTAATCGATTAGATTTAATCGTCAGATCTGTAAAACTGAGTTTCTCCTCAAAGAATCACACAAAAGCACCAGTTTAAATCTTGTGTTTACCAGAGATGTGCTCATAAGTTTCTTAGAAATAAGTCATTCAGCATGAAAAAAAGCATAAAAAAACGACTAATCGACTAAAGAAATCTTTGTTGACTGAGACCAAAACTACCGATTAGTCAACTAGCCGACTAAGAGGGAGCAGCTCTACTGTTTCCACGTAGCACCTCATTTTTCTTGACTTAATTAAATGTATGACACTATCATTCATTACGTAGCTGTTATGAATATATACTGTATGGAATGAGTATAATCCAAAAACACAATGCAATGAATCTGTAGACCAAATTTCTGATATTACATTATTTTTTTTTTGCAGACTTTTATTGCATCTCAGTTTATGTTATTTTCTGGTTGTTCTGCTTCTTCTGAGCTGCATCAGATGTATCACATTTGAATTAAATTAAATATCCAAATCTCCGTTGCCACTGTTTTACGGCTACAGCGTTACACCAAATGCAAGATTTCTAGATGTCTTCTCCTTCATTTTATACATACTCTAATTCAGCACGACGTCTTCAGATCTTGACTAGAATTCCAAATAAAATCCGTGGGTTTGATTCAATGTGTTTGTAATGATAAAAGCTTTGAAGGTGAGGGGCGTTGAAGAGGATGGAAACATTGGAGAAAAGGCTGAAAAAGCCAAAATCTCAAACTAAAGAAGTGAAGAAACTTTTTAAAACAAGTCTTTGGTGTATGTCTGTTTTCCTTTAAGCTGTTTATGGTCGACAATGGTGCGGACGATTGGAGGATAGCCATGACGTATGAGCGGATCTTCTTCATCGTGCTGGAGTTGCTGGTGTGTGCCATCCATCCCATCCCGGGCCAGTACGTCTTCACCTGGACGGCGCGGCTGGCCTTCACCTACACGCCGTCGGTGGCCGACGCCGACGTGGACATCATCCTCTCCATCCCCATGTTCCTGAGACTCTACCTGATAGGCAGGGTCATGCTGCTCCACAGCAAGCTGTTCACGGACGCTTCGTCTCGCAGCATCGGCGCCCTCAACAAGATCAACTTCAACACACGCTTTGTCATGAAGACCCTCATGACCATCTGTCCGGGAACTGTTCTGCTGGTGTTCAGTATATCCTCCTGGATCATTGCTGCATGGACTGTGCGCGTCTGTGAGAGGTAAACACGGGGTTGTGAATAATGGATGTTGCTGGGGACAGATTGAAAAACACAAAATGGCTGATGCACATTCACGCGTTGTGGATCACTAGACACCCTTTCTTCCTTCTCGTCTCTGTTTTGTGCCAGGCTTCTCCGTGTTTTCAGTCGCTCAACTGCACTGGTCCAAAGAATTGAGTGGGATCATCAGGATAGGTTACATATAAATACTGCACACGTGTACAGGAAGCCTCACTACTACATACTACTATTTAAAAACACCCCGACATGCGTTTCATTAGCTCAGCGATCGCTTCACGACTCCCCACTCCTTGTTTTTATTGCTATTTTAGATGGCTTGTCCATAATTCATGAGTGTCTAATTGTTTGTTTGCTGAATGGTTTGTTTTGGTAATGCGGAGCAGCCCCCAGGATACCCTAACCCGTTTTCTCCCCAAAACTGCTCATCGGGCTTCGTCTCAAGGGGGCAGCAACGATTCTCACTGAAAATGAAAGAGGCAGGGAGAAATGAAAAGCTTTTTTTTTTCCCTTTCTCGTTTTGCATTTGCATAGGGAAATGAGACGTTAATGCCAGCTTTGATGTTTCAAAGTCATTTGTGCGTAGTTGGAGTGGAAGGGGGACTTGAGTAGAGTGGGTGGAGAGTGGAAGATCTATAGCAGCGGTTCTTGTCAGACCCGATATGATGCTGCACAGGTGCTGCATTGTAAAAGTCAAGCATCAGCTCAGGCGAAGGCTGTCAGCCCCGACTACAGATGCTCAGTTACCTCCTGCAGCTCACCTCGCCTGCTTTTACTAAGTACCCCCTCTCCCTTCCTCTACCCCTCCTCTTAACTACCCGCCCGTGTTAACGCCTGTCACTAACCTCCCCTCCCCCTCGCACGCCCAACCCTAGATCCTCCCGGACCCCTCAGCACCCCCAGCTGTTGGTTGGTTGGTGGGTTTAAACCTCACAGGGTGAACCAGCTGACCTTTGACCCAAGCTCCTCTGGGACACAGTGAGGTGTAACTGGCATCACCTCAACTTAATGTTCAAAACAACACACTGTCCAATTTGTATAATATTAGTAGTGTCTCTTTACAGTCCAGCTCAGCAGGTTACTATAATTCATATTTTGGGAATTTCATGGCTTCTTCTATCCCTCTATCATGTTCTTATTCCCAGTCTTAAAGATAAACACTGGTTCGATATTTTAGGGAAGACGCTAATTAGATTTCTTACCGCGAGTTACACAATCAATACCACTCCTGTGTTTGTATGGTAAGCCAGTTAGCTTAGCCACATACTGTATACATAGCGGGATACGAGCCAATCATGAGCTGAGCACGGCTGCAGCTTGTTAGCATGAGCCACCTAGCTGCTACGTTAGCATCTCAGTAGCTGTTTGGCTAGAAAGACACAACTAGCCACAATATCTCTATAAATACATTTATGATCAAATAGACTTGTGATGGTTATGGAAAATTAAAATTACATCTCTGTCGTACATTTCCTGACCCTCCGGCTCCGTGACTACTTCACTCAGAGCAGCTGTCAATCATGACGTCTCACCCCCTTCTTACGTCATCAAATAACTAATTAAAACCAAACTTATCAGAAAAATTAACACTTGAACATCAGCGTGATAAAAAACTACCTGAAATGACAAAAAGCATCTTTGGGAAAAATTTGACGTGCAATTTGACTTTTTAGTTTTACCAATGTCCCATCTGCTAACATGGAGGGGGCGGGATTTATGATCTATACTGCAGCCAGCCACCAGGGGGCGATCCAGATGTTTTGGCTTCACTTTTGGGGAGCTGTCATGACGTCCATCTTTATATGCAGTCTATGGTCCCAGCCCAGAAACAGTTTGGTCCCTATCTGTCCATAAAACGCCAAAATTGTAATTTTTACACTAAACAAAGATATAAAGTGTTAATTGGTCGCTTTTAGAGGATTTTTTTTACATTTGGACATAGCCAGACTTGCTGTTTCCAGTCTTAATGCTACACTAATGTTGATGGCTCTAGCTACATTTAGTTACGGTATAGGCATGAGAGTGGTATCGATCTCCTCATCAAAGTCTCGGCAAGAAAACAATAAAGTGCATTTCCCAAAATGTCGAACTATACCTTTAAAGTTTTGGCTAAACATTGAGATGATTGTAATTATTGGGTCTTTAGTATCTCATTATCCAAGACAGGAATTCCATATAAATTATACCCGAAAAAAAAACTACGAGAATCTGACACTGCACATCCCTGGGGCCAATTTGGAAATCTGGATTTAAATTGATGGTTAGATGAGAAGCACAGAATCTCTAACAAGGTTTTCTCACACACACGTTCTGTGACACACACTTTCCATGAGCAGTGCATGCCGTTAGTCCTTTGGTTTCAGTTTCAGAATAACGTGTGTTCAGATTGGTGGGTTTGTGCGTTACTACGGATGGGTGCAAGCATGCACATGTAGATGTGCCTGCATGTGTGTGTGTGTGTGTGTGTGTGTGTGTGTGTGTGTGTTTGTATAATGTTTTGTTGTACTTTCTATTTCCCCACTATGCTGCTCCATAGGGATACCATGTGAGTCCTCGTTCTCTAGCCGTGGAAAAAAAACACCAACAACAACAACAACTTCAATCATTTTGCACCGAGCTGGCGCCACTGCTGCCCTGATTGGGGTTGGAGGGTAGGGTGGTAGCGGGGAGAAAGGGGCAGCCCCTCTAAAACAATTAACCGATGATCCTTTCCAAACTCAGTATGGCAAAGGAGGATTAGACAGGCCCTCTAGTTGGCATGAAAGTGGCACCATCCTTCTAAGAAAACAGGCTTTTAGTGGCTGTAGGAGCACAGCAGGGACCAACGGTGTGAGCAGCACTTTGAAGCAAGCGTCTCTTTGCTAACTATTATTGTATGTTAGGCCGGTAGGGGCTGGAGGAGGAGGAGGAGGTGGAGGAGGAGGAGTGAGGAGGAGGAAATTTGTGCTAAAATGGAGCAGCTCCTTCAAGTCACCTTCACTAATCTGCCAGAGGGCAATTTGTCTTTCCTCATTTTTTTCTGTCCCTCTCCTTATGCAATTGTTATAGATCCATATTGCACAAAAAGTCTTTTTAGCAGCGACTCCAAAGATTTGTCGAGGAGCAAAAGCCTTTCTGTTCTTTGTGTTCACACATTACCATCCCATTATGTGTCTCCCCTTCACAAAATTAATTGAACAGTGTTGTAATGGTTTTCCAAAGACTTTCTGTTGCTTCTGCCCCAAAGATTTTGCTCTAGAGGCGGAGACAGTTTGTCTCCTGTAGCCAAAAAGAAGGTCTGAGTATGCAAGGAGAGGTAATGTCATTTGTCTGGGGTGTGTCTTACTATCTAGCACAGCATTATTTTGATCGCCTATATATGAGTAGTGTTACGCAGTTCACTGCTAGGCAGGTAAATGAGGGCATCGCTTTCCATTGTTTCTTATATTTAGACATTCTTGAAGGAGCAGTATGCTCTGTGCTGAATGCAGTGTCTCCAGTTTTTGTTTACACCCATGAACTGAATGTCCTCATTCCCCCTTCGTCCCCTCCTCTGGTAAACATCGAAACAGCATGCACGTTTTCATGTTTACTTATCAATCCCATCATTTCGAGAAAAAAAAAAGTGGAAAAAAAAAGAGGCGCTTGTTTCCCAAAGTGCTGTGTGTGACTTTTGTACCTTCTGTTATAAACGCGCCGTTACACTGTCACATTGACCACGCTCCTGAGCCAATCAAAGGGCAGTACGGTGTGAGATTGGACGAGCACGGAGTCTACCTGGAAAATGCCTAGATGGGGGGAATGAAAGACACACAACCATGGGGGACAGAGGGAGGGTGGAGTTGGGAGGGATGCTAATGTTACAGTAGATGGATTTAACGCTGGTCACTGGCCCGCTTTCCGTGCTTTCTTGATACAGCCCATCTTCAGAGCTAACCTACCTCAACTAAGCTCCTTAACTAAGCTCTTTTGGCTTCTCCCTCACTACCATAAGGCTCCCTCCCTCTCGCTCTTACTCCTGACTGATCCTTTGCAGATCTCCTACTGTACCCATCTAACGTGGCATGCTTTGCAGTTTTTCCCTCATCTCTCCCCCACTACTGATTCCTCGTCCCTTTGCCTTCCCTTATCCATAACAAGCAGGCCTAATCCGGCCAGAACTCAGTTACACACTCGCATGCATGCCTTTGCCTGCCTCCCTGGTCTCTCGCTCCTTTTTTTCTCTTTAACTGTTATCTAATTCTTCTCCTCTCCTGTTTCTAACTCTGTTATCTGAAACAAAACGTGCTATTTCGAGGCGATGTGAGACTGCTGTTTCTCACCTCGCTTTCTCCGGTGAGGACCCGTAGGCAAGCTCTCAGAAAGTTTAGCTGACTTTCCTTCAGAGCGCACCGCCGGATTATGAGGCTTGAGTTACTAGTCAGCTACACCTACACCCAAGGTCTGACATCCAGATTGTGTCATCGCTTAGCCACAAGATACAAACAGCGGCAGCCAGGAACAGACTGTCCCAACGTCTAACCAGAGAAACACACACCGGTGCAACTTGAACTTTCTCACACCAACCACAGGTTTACATAAAATATTCAGGTATATTTTACAACTTTACAGTTTCCAGGCTACGAGTTCAACGACACCGACACAAATGTAGCAACGAATGCTGTTCTTTTTTAGTTTGTTATTAGATTCAAATTCAGAATGCAGCAAAATGGGTGGCAACAAAAATGCTTATTCTCCCGGTTAAATGGATGTATGATGTATCCATTATTTCAAAGCATTTCTGTCCACAAATTCTGGCATAGATCTGGCAGACATTGAAGAACATACTGACCATAGAAATAGAATACGAGTAGAATGGACATTGAACTGTTTCCCAGGTCTTTTGACCGGTACAAAAGAAAAGGGAGATTGTTGTTAGTTGTTATGGTGACAACACACGTCACTGGGGTCGTAAAGTGGGTCGCAGCTTGCCGGGAAAATAATGGATGCAGCTCCGGAGACGGATGGCTGGCTAGTTAGCTACGTAGCTTGTCCTTCTCCTGAGCGGCGGGGAGTGAGGCGGAGGGACCGTTACGGGCCTTTCACACTGAACGCGGCAACAACGCCACTGCTCTCTGAAAACCATTATTTCCAATGGTCTGCTCAGCGCAACAATGGCTTTTCGCTGTGCTGAGCAAAGCGTTAGCGGTGAACTTTGGCCGCAGCGCACTGGGATGTGGCGGCGGCGAGTACAGCGCAAACCGCATCTTGTCACCAGGGTTTTAGTTTACACAGAAGTTAGCCCGCTACAACGGTCGCAAAAATGGCTGCCGCTCTGACCATCTTGCTACGTTGATTTGAATGGGAATGTCCGTTCTGCTCCTAGTCTATTTCTATGATACTGACACTCTCAGTGTGCCTGACAGTGGACACCAAGGATGACAAGGTGAACTGTCCATACTGCTTGCTGTGCATTTTCAATCCCAGTGTCTAATGCACCTCTCCCTTAATCTGAATCATTCACAAGATTATCTTTAGAACGAACGTCTCCTCCACAAAGTCAGATGGATTTTATGCAAATCGTTGCAACCTCAAGGACAGGTGGATTCTCTATGGTTTGATGCCTTGATCTGATAATTTGTTTTTAAACTATGCACGCTCTGCAGGCATAGTATTGATTGCAGCCTATGGCAAAGTCATATACAGAGCCCGCAAAGCATGTTTGCATAACAGAGAATGTGGAAGATATAATCACCCCAGATACGATCTGCAGATCATGAGCCGAAGCAGCGCTGTTCTTTGTTCGAAGACAGGTGCTAGTAGCTTAAAAGGTTCCTTCAGATGTTGCTCTTATTATTTACATCAGGAGTAGTGTTTTTTACTTACTTGTGAGTACCGCATCCCCTAAAGCTAGTAGAAGTACCCCCTTACTTCAAATACAATCTATTATCTGTTAATATTAGAGCTACCATAAAGATTTGATAAGCTTTAATAGGGAATTAAAAGACAAAAGTTACAAGAAAAAGTGTCCTAATGGTAGTCAAACTCCGAACGCAACTAGACCCCTAGGTGTTACCTTTTTAACTGTTATTCTGATATTATTAAGGTGCTGTGGTTTCCTGTATTTTTCTCAAGAGGATTTGAGCAATAAAAGTAAATTGATGCTATAAAATGTTTATATACTCAGTAACACTTTATCAATTAGTGTTGCATCAAACAACCGATAAAGAATCAGACAAGGGACAAAATCCTTTCATCACTCATCTCTACTCTTACGCCAAAGTTACGCCAGACAGCGACAAAGTTCAGCTTGCCGCAATAATTAGATTTTTCTGCGGCGTGGGAGGCGTGTGCATGTGTTTCAGGCTGGAAGAAATTCTTTGTAACATAGGTCAACATGTCACAGGAGTCACATGATCTGTTTACTTAATGGCTGTGGGCAGTCTTTGGCTGAACTTTGCTAAACTAAACTTTTCCCAACTTTTCGTTTGGCTGCACTTTGCCGCAGCTTTTCACAGACATCGTATGGCGGCTCTGGTGTGGATTCGGCGTTAGACGTGTTTTGTCAGATATAGAATGAGGTTCTCTCAACGAAATCCAAGTGTCCCAGCAACGAAGGAGAACAAACTGCTAGAAATTAAATCAACTTGATATGAAATAATTAAAGCCATGAAAGCTTTTTGGGCAGGCATTTTGTGGGGCACCTGAATGTGGGCAGAGTTTAGGAAGACGGTCGGCTATCTCATGGGTTCTAATGAGCAACAATACCTTAAAGCCAAACTTGGTATTGTGGGCAGAAGTACAGCAGATTAGGTGTTTTGCGGTGTGCATTGGGAAGACTGGGAACATGAAAGAAAATGCTTAGGTGTTAGTTGGCAGTGGAGGTGGAGTGGTGGTGGTGGTGGTGGTGGTGTTTCAAAGCTTGTCGTGTCCCCTGAAGGTTGGATACCCAGAGTTTGCAGCAAAGTAAACTTGAACTCTACTGGGTATGTGATGAATGGCCTTTGGCATATTATATATATGAGCAAAATAAATGTTTTGTAGTTTCTTAGCAGGTGTTTCCAGCCTAATTCAATGAAACATCTGTAATAGGACACTCACTATCTGATAACCCCAGAGACATAGCCACACTCCAGCACTGAAACATTCAGATTAACCTGTCTGGTGGTGTTATAGATTAGGAAGGACAGAAAAGGCCTGACTTTGTGAGGTCAAGTGTTCAGATTAGATATGAAAGTTTGTAAGGGTAGTACCATAAGACTGTTTCAAGGGCTGTTATTTGTAATAGTTTGACTTTCAGGTAATCTCACTCGTTATATCAGTGTAGCAGACTCGTTGGAATTTCTCATCCAGCAATATTTAAAATGGATGAGAAACACTAACACACACACATTTGATCATTTCTGGCATCGGAGGCCTGAAGCCTGCCTCGCTGAAAAATCTGCAAGTCAGCCAATCCAAGCAGGTCTTTACTTTTGGATTCACAACTTCGTCGGTTGACAGCAATACGTTATGTATAATTTATGATTAAAGTGCAATCGTATTGCTGTTGGTGCAACAAAATCATTTCGTTCCCCGCAACAAATATACAGCACAAAGGCTCATTAAGTCACTCTTAATCAAAAGCCGATGTCTGGCTTCTGCAACACAGCAAGTCTCTCTCTTGGTTTGTATTTTATGATTTGGCTAAAGTACAATTTAAACGCACCTTGTGAGACCGCCACTCCTCCGTGTTTGATTATAAGACGAGGGGTCATTGTGACATTGAGCCCCTCGACTGGTCAAGTGTGTTTAAGAATTAATTGACCAGTTAAACTCGGGCACGAAGCCAGCGGAGGAAGATGGATGCAGATACTACTTTCTTTCCTCTGCATATATGTATGAAACCTCATGTATCGTAGGCTGCTATGAAAACCTTTCTTACAGTGTTGTTAAGCTTTTTCACCGTACACATTACAGGGAACCAGAGAAATAGCATTATCTGAAATGTATGTTTTTCCAAGTGGAAATGTCTTTTTTTCCAAGCTAGCAATGTCTTTGTGTATCTTTCCAAGTAGTGTCTTATGTCCTTATATTTACATGTTCTGCAAAGATGCAGTGTAAGTTGTCTAAGAGTCTACAGCCATGCTAGTGGCTCTGTGGGGCTGTGCTTTGTCACAGTGATGCTTTGAGCTAAATGCTAACATGCTCACAATTACAATGTTAACATGCTGATGTTTAGCAGGTAAAATGTTTGTATCATGTTCACCATCTTAGTTTAATCTAATCTAATTAGCAATAGCACCAAAACTGCGGACGGCCCATTGTTCCGACGGCCCATTGCTCGGAACAATGGCATGGCACAAACAATGCACAGCTGAGGCTGATGGGAATGTCAATAGGTTTTTGGAATAATCAGTCATAAACCAAAGTGATAGAAAGCGATAGAAAAGAAAATTTGATCAGATGATGGCACTAGATGAAAAGTTAAGGCATCACCAAAGATATAACAATTCATCGTGAAGGGGACATAAAAACCACAAATGTGAACCTTATAGTGGCGCTAGAAAGAAAGTCAGAGGATCACCGTATCAGGATTCATTCTCTGGGGGCCGTGAATGTCAAAACTTCATGGTGGTGGACCGACTGACAGACTGACATTGCCATCAGATATTGTAATTCTGGTTTGATGCCAAACAATTTTATCTAAAATGTGCAATCAAAACATTTTTGAAAGATATTTTGATAAAACTTCTATTGACTGAGCTCAGTGGTTCTCAAAGTGTGTGGCATGACAGGTGGGGCGCACATGACTGGGGGGAAAATGTGATGCAGAGTTGATGTGTCAATGACGGAATCTTTTTCACGGTGGAACCGTAAGCTAATCGGCTATAGCAACGGGGTTCATTCAGACAGGTCATCTGTAGGTTTACAGAATGAACAGATATCTGACAGGGACAATAAGAAAAACAGACGATGCTTCAGAAACAAACAAGACAATGTGCTCAGCTGACGGTAATCAAAAGAAAATATGATGAGGTAGGACTGCACCGAGTAGTTCGAAGCTTCATTCCTAACTTTGACATTCAAATTATTATTATTAATAACTACAGAAATATTCTGCTTCAGCCCTTATTTGTTGGTGTTTAGCCTTTCAAAAATAACATTTCCAGTGCGGTCAAAAACTTTACTACCGCACGTGCCTGTATTAATGAGGCGGTCTAGCAGCGATCTAACAGCACCATAAATTACATGTATATCACCACAATAACCTAAAATCATATTTTCCCATTTTTTTCCCAGGTGATAATGTTTTAAAATATTTCTTCTTCCAAAGGGCGGAATAACAGAAAAAGTTTGAGAACCACTGACTTAGCTCAACTTTACTAAGTTGGACTGATTTTTTATTTGGTTATTTATTTATTTATTTATTTGAAACTTGGAAACATTTTAAAAGATGCACATACCATAAAATTGTTACAGTCCACTTGGAGTGTGCGGCCGCTGCTTGCTTGCTTGCTTTGCATATTGGCTGCGCTGTAAAAACACTGTTAGGTTTGCAGTTTTTTAATTAGGTCATCATCACTTTGAGTTTAATCTGCTCATGTTTACTGCAACTAACACACTCCCCGAGGAGCATCCCAACATATTTGTCCCCAAGTAATCTCAGCCAGCGCTCAAATTCATTTATATCAACAAGACTTGCGCTCGTTGAAAAATTGTTTTAATTTGTTTTTGTTGATGTGAAAGCAAAAGGCAGGAAGAAGAGGGGAAGTGCTGTTGTCATACGCATGCAGGCGATAGCTGCAGAATGTTAAGCAGCAGGTTTTGAATGTGGAGGAAGTCGTTTGCTTCGCTGTGGCAGCTGACCGGTGGAGGAAAGTAGAAACAGAGGGAAGGTTGTTATTCTCCTAAAGGAAGTTTGAAATATAGATGTAGTATCAGGTTTTGCATGTATTTGTCATTATTAAAAGTCTCTTTCCTCCTAATAGATGTGTATTTTAGAGGCATTTTATACGTGTAAAATCTCAAACAGCTCTATTCTTCTCTTCTTATATTGAAGCAGTGTGTCATGGCGATTTCACAGTTATGTCATGTATGTGAGGTGATTCACTCCTAAACAAGATATTAATAACCCATTAAAATGACACCTAAACCCTCAAGATAATTGCTGATAATACTGTGACACAAAACATTGAGATTGAAGCTAGTTATGCATGTTAAAGTTTCCTAGAAATATTGTATATTGTAGTGTTTTTAGTCATCTCAAATATTCCTGATAAGTGTGTGCGTGTGTGTGTGTTGGAAGAAGGAAGTGTGTGGCTCTTTCACATTTGATCCATCGTTACGATTCTGTTTGTTCAGAGGTTGTGTCGTCGACTTTGGCCGTCGTTATTTCCTCAGGACTCGTCTTGTGTATCATGAGCTCATCTACACACAATGGAAGTTAAGATATTAAAGGGGGCATCTCATGAAAAACTCACTTTTTCAGTGATTGTGCTCATACATTTGGGTATCTGGAGTGCCTACCAACCCACAAACAGTGAAATAAGACAACCCAGTCAGTTTTTTGTGGGCTGTCTAGATAAGAAAACAAGTGATTCAACAAGCCATTCAGATTTGACTCCCCCACATTCAGGCTCATTAGACTATACCGCCCACAGCTTGAGAACTACCTTTGCAAAGGGTTGTGTCTAGAAGGTAACACGCAGATTGCGAAACTCTCCTGAGATAGTTAAGGTCAGGCATTGATCTCAAATAGGTAAGGTTAGGATAGGTCGTCGGGCAGCGAGTCTTGCGGCTTTTTTGAGAGGGGGACTTAAAAAAACAGGCGCTAAAACCAGCTGTTTAGACTGTTGTCAGGCTATTAAATAGACGTTATCAGTCGCTATAAGCCCCATAGATGTGGGTCAATAGGGGCCTACTACACCCACTAGTAGGTTTTATCATCTATTGACATGGTAGATCACCGAAAGAAGGTATAAAAGAACACGACAACGATCTCTAGTGACCGTATTATTTATGACAGGAGCAGAAGACGAAGTCAGGCGCTGTAGTATAGACAGTGTGGGACACAAAACACAGTGTTTTCACGCAGGAGACTGGAGTTTGCATCCCATGTGAAACCAACAATGTGTAGTTGTCTTTATGTTTGTAGTTATTTTAACCCAAAGCACAATGTTTTTCCCTAAACTTAACTGTTTTTGTTTTTTTGCCTAAACCTAAAGAAGTTGTAGATTTGTTACCTAAACCTAAGAAAGCCATTTTGATTGTGTTCAAAACGTAACATTTCATTCAGTTTTACAACATGTTAGAACGTGTTGCTTTTAAGTTTCATTTTCACTTTTACAACGTAGTAGGTGTAGTAGGCCCCTTTTGACCCACATCTATGGTGCATATAGAGACTGATAACGCCTATTTAATGGCCTGATAACAGTCAAATTGGGTGCTAAAACGGAGCGTTTCAGACAGAGGGTGAATACAGAAATATTCAGACGGACAGTATGAGAAAAATAATGTGTTTTTTGAACATTAAAGCATGTAAACATGTTCTAGTAGAAACCCAAAAGTATGAACCTAGAAATGAGCATGATATGCCCCCTTTAAATGACTTGGAATCATTCATTAGTACACATAAACAGAGAACATCCTAGTGTTGGTTTTAGGGCTGACTAAGACTAGTTGATACACCGGTGATGATTTGAAGGGATCGATGAAGAAGGCTGTTGGTACCTGTTCTGATTGTTGACATGTTTAGTTGCAGATGGAGCCATAGAGATTGTTTGTCTTATGTTGTGTGAATCGTGCTGTACTCCCTCCTCTAACCCACCACAGACGCAAAGATTCAGAGCTCATTTGGATGTAAAATGACTTGTTATTGTACATACAGTATAGGAGAGGATAAACAACATCATCTCTGAGATATTTGAGTACGTGATTTCAGGATAAAGCTTTCGCTGCAGAGTGTCTGTCAGGGAGAATTTAACAGCGGGGGATAAAACTGTCTGCTCCAGACACTATATACCTCCTGGTCCTGGAATAGGTTGAAAGTGGTGCCAGCTCTTCTCCATGCTATTCCAAAACTTGACACAGTATATTGAGAGCCTTAAAATGCTATTGATTAGCTCCCCATTCAGCCTCTGTCTCTATTCCCATATTGCTGTTTCTTGCCTTTTTTTCCCCCCAGAGTAGATAATTAATATTTCCACCATTAGAAAAAACAATAATAAAACAGGAAGCATTCTCTTAAAGCAATGCCTTCTGCATTTTTTTGTCAGAGCATATTTACGGAGGGTATATTTACAACAGAGAGAAGGCCGCTGTGAGACTACATTGTTCACTGTGCTAAAAGGTGCAGCGCATTTCTGCCTGCCTTGAAGACATGACTCACTCTCTGCTCGCCTTGATGACAAGATGAATGAAATTAACATACTAGTCACTTGTAATTACAATATTTAGCCAGCTGATCAAGTTGAGCCCCCTGGCAGCCATCAAAGGGCAGCTGGCGAAGTGTTGGGATGCAGGTAAAAGAGACAGGGGTGTCAAATTCAATGAGCTTCTTCCTTTGCTACGCATCCAATCCTGCCCCACTGTTTACAAATGAAAGCCCGTCCACGAAAGACGCACGTACAGTCCCCTTCCACCTGGTGATACTGCAGTATCACCAGGTGGAAGGGGAAACCCGGGGTCTCTAAATGGACCCCGGGTTTCCCCATCGCTCCCCCTGCTCTCAATATACTGGTTTTGAAGCATGCAGGATGCAGACATCTTTTTTTATTCCTGCATGGTATTGCACAGACTGCTTCTCTGCATGTCATTTATGAAGCTTGAATCCCACAGACCGCACACTTTTTATGGTCATTCTGAGGGGAACAAAAGAGGGCTCATAGTTATTTCCCCCCCCCTTGACTTTGAGCATGAATAGACACTTGTGAGAGGGGGAGTTTTAAGAACGTTGCAGAAGGCATGATTAGTTCATTTATGATATTTGATAATGATCTGTCTTGGAGGAGAAGGAGTAGCGGGCATTTGCCTTTGTTTTGGAAAGGAAAACTTAAGAAATTCTTCGTCTGGCCCCAAAGTGCTTCCATCTGTACTTGTGCGCTAATTAGAGGTGATTGTTCCGGCCCTTTTGAGTCACATGCTGGGCCACCGCTGGATAGTCGTTAGTGATTCATGATTGGCCCTGTCAGAATCCCCTTAAGAAAAGCCTTAACTAAAATCCCAAGACTCCATCTATGTCGTCTTGTCAGAAGGATGTTGGTGAGATGTTGTCTCAAAAGTGTTTAATGAATATTTGATTTTAACTCCAAAATTAAATCTTATCTGATCTCCTCCTAGACAGCCCATTGGGAATAATTAGACGAGTTGAATGAGGGTGGGCGGATAAGGCAGATTTGCCTCTGTGATGGACTTTTGTCTCGCTGCAAAAGGTATGGGAATGTCATCATCAATCCAGCTTTGTACAGTGTGTGTGTGTGTGTGTTTTTTTATAGAAACATCTTTGCATATGCACTGTGGGCCTTTGGACTGACAATTCAAGCATAGCTGTCAGCTATTTTCAGCGATGTTTGAAGTGATGATTTGCATTGCCAAACCTTTTTTTTTTTTTGGGTGCAGCGTAAACTCTATGGAGGAAGATTTACAGCAAACCGTGACCAATAAGCCAATTGTTAGTTTGCAGCAGTATGTGCATTTTTTTTGGATGCTCAGACATTACATTTGTTGGGTTGTCATATTCAAATCAAGATTGACCTGCGGTGCTCTTTATCCAGTCACTTCCAGCGACACGGCCCGTCTCTTTGTCATTGGAAACACGTTGTCTCAAATTGTAATTTCTATGCAAATGTACGTAAGTGATTTGGCCTCAGACTCATTTTTTGAATGCTCCTTCATATCATTCCTCTCACCAAATGGTTATTATTTTTATGTTAACAGACACTGAACATGAAGCACATGTTCAGTGGTGTTCATTTTCTGTCCAAAACGGACACTATTTGTTTTTTTCTGCCTACATTCCTACACATGTTTCTCCATTAAACTCTCAGGTAGAAACTACCCAAAGCCATAGAATTGAAATTATATTGTCTCTTGCAAATCCATTGAATATACCGTCATTTTTTTACTCAGAATGGACTTTTCTTTTAGGCCAAACTGGCTTTACAAAACAGGTGTAAACCATGATTTTTTCCTCCTCTTCCTCCTCGATCTTCACCACCTCCACCTCCTCCACCCACCACGCCTGTTTGGTTCACTCAGCACCACGTCATTCTCCAGCATGCTCACGTTCAGGAAACTGCGTGCGGTTTTACTCACTGTGTGTATCCCACTTGTGCTTGTCTTCGTCACTTCAGGTATCATGACAAACAGGAAGTGACCAGTAACTTCCTGGGAGCCATGTGGCTCATCTCGATTACCTTCCTCTCCATTGGCTACGGGGACATGGTACCGCACACGTACTGTGGGAAAGGCGTGTGTCTGCTTACAGGGATTATGGTGGGTTCCTTTCTTCTTCTTTCTCAAATAAACTACATACCACTCTCACAGGAGGACTGGAACAGTGAGAAAATACTAAACCTCACTTTTATAGAGTTGATAAATATGTGAAGATTTTTGAGCAATTTGTGATCAAAAAAGTCTGAAACCACCTGAGGTGCCCCAACTGAAATGATTTAATGTTTGATCGCTGAGCTGTTTGAGTCATCTACTATATTCACCCACATACATATGCTTTTCATTGATTACAGTCCACTCTTAAGGCCTTTACACTGCAGGCGTTTTTTTTTCTTCGTTTGATTAAATTGCACGTCAGTATATTGTTTCAAACTGAGTACTACTTGAGTACCACACTGAACGCGAATATTATGCGGCAATAAAGCAACGTAATTTTTTTCTATCCGAACCTTTTTTTTTGAAAAAGCAAATTCGCATCGCTGCCAGCATTTTCGTGTTGTATATTCGTCATGCTCCCGGTGTGTAAAGGCCTTTAAAAAAGAAAACTTGAACACAGTTTAGTTATTTTGCCTTACTTAACTGATGTTATGTGAAGTTGTTCATATCGAGAAAAAAAAACTTCTTTCAGCTGGTGTTTCAGAAGAGACTTACTAGAAATGCCAAATGCAACTTACTGTTCCTAGCTAAATAACATTCCAAGACATTTCATTACTTTGAACCGCCTTCCCTTGTTTCTCTGCTGGTTCTCGTTTATTTTATATTATTAAATCTAGTAAAGTTGCATATTGAACGCTCACAAACAAAATGTTGCTGCGTTTGTTTGACCGAGTCTTTGTGCAACAGGGAGCTGGTTGCACTGCACTGGTGGTTGCAGTGGTAGCCAGGAAGCTGGAGCTGACCAAGGCTGAGAAACATGTCCACAACTTCATGATGGACACACAACTCTGCAAACGAGTGAGTCACAGCGTACCGCTGCTTTTAGTAACTGTGATCATATATTGCTGTTTTTATTCCAACAAGGGGGCCCAATGTTGGGGGTTTGGAGTTTTGACTACTTATGATCTACCTCTGAGCCCTCATAACAGGTTGCATATGGATATGTGTTGCAAACAGTTCGGTCAAAAAGTGATTTTCCGTTTTTCAGGCTGTTCATTTAAACATCAGACTGTGTAATTTGAATCGTTTTTAAAGGCTGAAAGAACTAGGCTAAAAGTAGACCTATAAGCATGTATAATGGGATCCAAACACCCGACGTATGAGACAAAAGAAAAGAAAATGGAGCAGAAATGTATTTTTCCATCTCTCTTATTCCACTAATTATCCTGTGACTTTTTGGATTTATCTTGAAATCCCTTTGGAGTCCTGACCTGAGAGCCACTGGTATTCAGGGTGTCCTCATTATACTCTCTGTGCAAATGTCCTACATCGACACTAAACTTATTCTCTCACATCAAAATTTTAAACTTTTGCATTGGGGGGGTCAATGCCTGTCCAAATGAGCTTCCAAATGAATTGATATTCTAATAAATATGATAAACATGTATTGATAAATAATGAAAACTGTATTGCCTTTTGAAGCAACCCGGGAGGGCTCGGATCGAAAGGGCTGAGCGCAAGTCTCCAGATGGGCTTGCAGCCAGGAACTGCTGGAGAGGCGGTGCGTAATGCGCGGAGACATCAGCCTCAAAACGTCGCCATCTAGGGGGGATAGGGTCCGCAAACGTGACTTTTAAGTAGCCTACGTCTGCACTCGCACACACACAGGGATGAGGAGAGGAGACACTGAGCACAGACAGAGGCGCAGACAGACTCGTGGACTAATTTTGTTAGTATGGTGCGAGCCTCGGAGTGTGCGACAGAGGAAATGTGCTACATGTGACACGACTCCGTGGCCACCGAGGGGTGTCTCTATCGCTGGCGGTGATCTCTGGTCACGTTGGTCATGCCAGTGACCGGCGGAGCGCCAAGAGCGCACTGCAGGTAGAGCAATACAGAATGCCTGAGAGCCTCACTTCATTATATTCCATTGTATTTGGAATTGTCAGCTGTTGCCTGAATTTATTTTTTTCCTTTACATAAATAAAAATTTCCTGGAAATGTATTAAATAAATTACCAGCTATTGGGAAATAGCAGAATATAATTATTAAATAATGTTTATAATAAAGTAATTTTGGATGCATTTTGAGGTAAATATTGGGGTAATTTGTCAGTAATTCCAAAGAAATTTCAAATAGGTTACTTAATAATTATAACCTAATTACCATGAAATTTGCGGACCTGTAAAATGAAGTGTGACCAAACATTTCCACCATAAATTGATGCACAAAAATTCAACAGAAGGAAATGTGTTAGACACTTAATATTTCCTGGTGGACGACCCCCAGACCACCCACATAATATGTGTGTGTGTGTGTGTGTCCCCAATGTTGAAATGAAACCTCCACCCTCGCGCCCCCCGTTGGATATTCGTTCTAGTGCCGACGCTGCCCTTGGAGAAGCTATTGTACCCTCTCTTATGCCTCTCTCAACCTTGCTTCACAGGTAAAGAACACAGCTGCCAATG
Organism: Sebastes fasciatus; assembly: GCF_043250625.1. Classification (NCBI taxonomy): domain Eukaryota; kingdom Metazoa; phylum Chordata; class Actinopteri; order Perciformes; family Sebastidae; genus Sebastes; species Sebastes fasciatus. The sequence goes on along the minus strand of NC_133805.1, from coordinate 13,469,365 downwards.
TACTCAGGGAAACATGGCTCATCTACAAACACACTAAGTTGGTCAAGAAGATCGATCACGCCAAGGTGCGGAAACACCAGCGCAAGTTTCTCCAAGCCATTCACCAGTAAGTCCCACACTGCGTTTGTTTTGTGTTATATCTAAAATGTCTGACAGAAATATGACCACCAACCAGCGAGGAGGGAATCAAACTACTACATGCAAAACAGATGTCTTGATTGTCTTTAATGTTATTCGTGGTACATAATATTTAGGCTGTATTATTAATATTTCGAATAAACTGATGAGATGTAGCTGAGAACATGTCTAGCGTTTGTTAACAATGTCCTCTTCAAGAGTACCATTGATTGTTATGCTCACACAAATGTAAACTCTCACACACACACATACACGTACACCAGCGCACACACTGCGATCTAGTGTAATGGTCCTTCCTGCCCCCCTCCCCGTCTCCCTCTCCCTCCGACCCCCTTTTACCCTGTGCTTACAGTGAGAAGTGTAATGGTTTCACTCGTTTCGTGAATGTTGTGGGGTTAAAACTCTGTATTGTGTTCTGTCTTTGTTTTGCTCTATCACTGCAGAGCTCAGAAGTAAGTTGAGTCTTCTATGTATCCTCCTCCTACTGTTTCCTCAACATCCTCCTCCTCCTCCTCTCTCCATGTCTGCGTTTGACATGCATGAAAAAAAAAAAAAAAAAAAAAGAAAACAAGCAAATGCTGGATGCTGAATTGTTTTGAGTTTTTTCTTTACTTCAGTGTTCCATTTACTTCCCTCTCCCTCCCATCCCCCCTTTTGAATGGAATGAAACAAAAAAAATAAGCATCTACATTTTGCCACCGGTGTCAATAGTGGAGGGTTGTCTGGAGAGAGAAAGTGTGAAAGAAAAAAAAGCATCTTGCACAGAATGAGCTGTGAGCTTTGTCGGCCTGGTCAGCGGTTCATAATCATCTACGATGTACTGTATAATGTTGCCCATGATTAATATAGCTGCTCTGGAGGCTATATTAACCTGCATCAACAGCACTCATCCTACACTCCTGGTGCTTTTGTGATGACATGAACACACGCACACACATTAATGTAATGTCATTAGGGCTGTCATTCGATTAAAATATTCAATCGCATGATCGTCCGTGATTAATCGTGATTAATCGCACATTTTTTATCTGTTCAAAATGTACCTTAAAGGGAGATTTGTCAAGTATTTAATACTCTTATCAACATGGGAGAGGGTAAATATGATTGCTTTATGCAAATGTATTTATTTATTTATTAATGCAAAACAATTAACAGCACAAAACATGACAAACTCTAGCCCAACAGGCATCATCAGCTGTCAGTGTGTCAGTGTGCTGACTTGACTATGACTTGCCCCAAACTGCACGTGATCATCATAAAGTGGGCATATCTGTAAAGGGGAGACTCGTTGGTGCCCATAGAATCTATTTCATTCACGTATCTTGAGGTCAGAGGTCAAGGGACCCCCTTTGAAAATGGCCATGCCAGTTTTTTCCAAGATTGGAGCATTATTTTGCCTCCTTTGTGACAAGCTAGTATGACACCAATTGTTACCAATGGGTTCCTTACGTTTATCTAGTTTCATATGATATCAGTATCTTCACTCTAGCTTTAAAACTGAGCCCACTACCCCCCCGATTGCGTTAATGCGTTAGAGAAATTAGTTAAAACGAATTTGTGTTAACGCGTAATTATCGGGTTAACTTTGACAGCCCTTAATGTGATGTAATGAGGTTTAAATAATTGATGTATTGATTTTTGCTTTTTTTTACCCTTTCTTATTTGAGATCAAATGCCAAAGCTTGCACACGACATAGCACAAAAAGATGTAGGTTGTGGTTTTGTTAAATAAAGTTGTACTCCTAATGCGTTACACTAATAAGTAGCGCTTTTAGCTTTTAGCCCCCATCCTTCGACAGCCATAAGGGATAACAAAGCGGAGCAAACAGACACATACGAGCTGAAACGGCTTCCCACAGAGAGAGAGCCGTAAGCGAGCAGTCTCACTCCGCTCTGATATACTGATTTGCACATGAATAAATGCCCTTGAATGTCATCCTGTCCCATAATTTGCCAAACGGGGGAAATTCTTCCTCTCGACACATCCAAATAGATGGGTGTGTGGTGCCACCGCTAACAATGACACATTATTGGCGTCAGCGTTAGCAGTTCTTACAGGGGCCGTAATGTATTTGATTAGGGATAAAGGGAGGCACAATGTTGAAGGCATCACAAAACATGTCCTGTTATTTGAAATGTCTATGTTGCCGTGTGTTCAGCAGTGTCATCAGACACTTTATTTCTGGCATCTTTTATCTGTGGCATCCACACGCACACATATATACACACATCAACCCATGTACATGTACACACACACACACACACACTGAAAGACTCACGTTTTCATTGTGCACAAAGTCACTCACAGTCACTGCACGCTTACTGAATGACCAGTGTCTAAATGAAGTCCTACCACTGAGCTGTGTGTAGCACTGACAAAGGGCATGTCATCTTTTTTTCCTTTTTTGATGTCTTACTTTTGGGTGGAAAGAGATAAGAATGTTTTGATTTCAAACATAAACTTTAAGGTTTTCTTGTATGGAAGCATATTGCATTCTTGCTGGAAAAAAAGCATCATGTTTTGTCATAGTAATAATACCTTTTTGGCACTATATTGAGATATTGTTTTACCTCTTATTGAGAAACAAATTCCTTTGGGGTTGTAACAAGATCAACTCTCAGTATTAAATTTGTCATCGCAGGAAAAAAAAAACTTTTTTAAGGTAAAAAGTGATGAGCAAATAGATCTTGTTGTAACAAAGAAAAGATAAAACATGATAAACAGTCTTTATTTATTTATTTTTTTTCAAAATGAGCGTAGTATGCTTCCGCAATTTTGCATGTTTTGGTTGGTATTGCATTGACCAAGACCAGGAATGCTTGTGTATATATATACATATATATATTCTATATACTGTATATGTATACATATAGATATGTAAAGTACATATGTTTACGATGCATGCAGGCAGTCATCTCTCTTTTCAATGTCATCAGTGAGAGAGCACACCTGTTAAAAAATGTGTTGTTCCTCCTCCTCTTTCTTTCTTCCCTATCGGCCCTCTCTGCTCTCTCTGCTCCTTCATCACCCCCAAACAACCCGTCTCTCTCTCTCTCTATGCTCCACTCCTGCAAACCGCCCTCTATTCCCTTATTCCCCCTGCCACTCTCCTCCCCTTTCTCCTTTGTCCACCTCCTCCTCCCCTCCTTTTCCTGCTCCCACCCTCCCTATGTCTCCACAAGACTGCGCAGTGTGAAGATGGAGCAGAGGAAACTCAATGATCAGGCCAACACCTTGGTGGACCTGGCGAAGGTAAGTCTCCCTTCTGATTTAACTTTAAAGTGGCTAGAATCGATATTTAAGTCATCACATGACTACTTGTATGTGGAAAAAAAGGCTTTGATTAACGCACTGTACACCACCTGCCCAGCGCCAAACAACACACATTGTCTTAAAGGGATAATTTGGGTGTTTTTGAAGTGGGGTTGTATGAGGTACTTATCCATAATAGGTGTATTACCTACAGTAGATGACAGTCAGCACACACCCCAGTTTGGAGAAACAGACAGGAGTTACTGCACATAACATAAAAGAAAGGCCCACCTAAAAAAAATCTTTATCAATTTATATATTTAGAATATTTTTGCCGGTTTACTTTGCTATATAGTCTATGTTTCCGACGGGGAACTGAAGCCGTTATGCTCTCACCAAAACAACCAGACTCCATTGGAAAAAAACAGTAATTTCACCTCACAGATCACGGGAGCTGCTGCTCTACCGCTGGGGAAAATTACATGGCTTTTCAATGGAGTCTGGTGGCTTTGGCGAGAGCATAGATGGCTTCATTTACCCATTAGAAAGGGCTGTCTGACTGCAAGGCAAAGCGGTGAAAATAATCTAGATATAGCGTACAGTTAAAGTGATATTGATTCTTTTAGGTGAGCCTTTCTTTTAGGTGGCTAAAATACATCCACAGCAGTACAATGCTTTGCTCCCATGCTGGCACTGTGTCTGTTCTCGATGCTGGGGGCGTGCCAACCGTCATCTACTGTAGTTAATACACTGACTATGGATAAGTACCTCATACAACCCCACTTCAAAACACCCAAACTCTCCCTTTAATGTTCAATGTAGACCAACTGTCTCACTCTTGGTCGGGCCTATATGAGCTCTGAAATCACTGGAGACAACAATGGAAACAGGTCCAGGACTATCCCTGAAGTTTTGCTGTCACCATGTGTATCAATATTTATCAAATAACTAAAATCAAAGTCAAACTCAACACAGACTGAATTCCTGTTTCCGGTAACATTGTATGGCAGTGCAAGAGTTTGAGGAACCGGAGCCTAACCACACACTGTAAACTGTATCTGGCTGTAAGAGGGTGAAACGCTGTCGTGCCTCGGCAGCTTCTGTCCTGCTGTACGGACGTCAGCTGACCCAGCAGAGCAGAGAAGAGAGGGGGTTCAAAGGGAGGTGCATGGCTGCAGCCTCATTTGATGTGGATGGCATTTGCACTCCAGTGTGTATTTTAAAAGGTTCTGAGGCCAACGCCTTTAATGTGTGTTGACTTGCCCTTACTCTGCTCACCGGTCAGATCCATCTGTGTACACCCTACACTAGTTCAACGACTCAGTGTCTCTTTGTTAAGCCTCATGGTGAAGTAACCCTTTGATTTCTGGCTTATACATAAGAAAATAATTTGATTTCTGAGGTGTATTAATGGCCTGGAAAAAGCTTTAAATGGGTATAATGTATTTTTGTAGCTTTACTGCTGACCATTAAATTATATGTCCCATTAAATATATTTGTCAAAATAAAGAATAGACTTTATTATATATTTCATAACCTATAAAATTGCCCCATTGAATAGAAGAATTACATGCAGATACCACATACAATAACACTGGCCCCACTGCATCCATTGTGGAATAATAAGTGCCTAAATAATAGAGACGCTTTTCATTATATGAATGAGTTGTGTCAAGCATAAAGCATTAAAGACCTTCTCTGGCTATAAATGGATTGGAGGAGAAGCTGGTTGTGAAACGGTGGGAAGATAAAAATCAATGCTGACTTGCTGAAACTATACCGCTCCCCTTCACACGGCTTCCTGTCATTATTTCCTCCTCTTCAGGCTGAGTAAGTCAGATTTACAGTAGGCCCATGTCATTTACGACATGAAAGGCAATGCATATACACGCCGCGCCTCCTGTAAATCTCATTTGTTGCATCTCTCCTCGTGGTTATTAAGTTGTAAAACAGAATTTAATGTTGTTTATCATGTCTCTCCCTCCTTTGTCCGGCCCTCCTCCTCTGTCCTCCTGTTCTTGCATCTCCCCAAACACATTTACTCTCTCTCCTTCATTAGACCCAGAATGTGATGTATGACCTGGTGTCAGAGTTGCAGGAGCGCAGTGAGGAGCTGGACAAGCGCATCGGCATATTGGAGGACAAGCTGGACTCGGTGACGGGCAGCCTGCAGGCGCTGCCCTGCCTCATCTCCCAAGCCATAACCCAGCAGCAGCAGGAGTTCCTGGACGGCTTTGTTCACCGCTTTCGGCCCGCCTCACTAGCCTCTGAACGCTCCGAACGCTCCGAACGCTCCGAGCGATCCTGGACTTCCACCGCCCGTAGGCGGCGCTCCCCCTCCACAGCACCACACACCTCCTCTGATAGCGGATAACCTTGACAAACCCCTCTGCAATCACCTTCGAGCCCCCTCTTTCCCAAAACCAACTCGTCACCTCACTCTGTCCTATCCAAAGCCGTCCCCCGTAACCACTGGCGAGTCCATGTCTGGACTAATAATGAACCCATATCTTGACCCCCGACCTGATCCTTGCCCTTATTCCCTCCCTCCCACCCAACATCAAATCCAAAAACCAATTCCTCTGTGACTGAGCCTCTCAGCACAGGACTGGATCAGAGCTACTCCAAAAGAACAAAGAAAAGCAAACAAAGACTTAAAACCAAGAAAAAACACAAATGCATCCAAAAAAAGAAAAAGAGAAAAAAAAAAGTTAAAAATGACTGAAAAACCGAGATAAAGTAGAGATATGGTTTATGTTTTAGCCATTGTATGGCTGTTCAAGTTAGCTTTTTTGTAAAAGCCCTTGTATAGTTAAAAAATGACTGAGTTCAGGGTCGCTGGGGTGAGAGCTGGCTATCACACCGGAGAGTCCTTAACCACGAGGGGGGAAGTTGGTCTGTGGAGCCGAGGGCTTCGGCTCACCTGCTGGCCCTCTGAGGCCATGGAGGACATCCGTCCACCCATCCGTCCGTCTATCCGTTTGTCCGGCGAGGAGAGCGAGACAAACCATTGGATTTCCCTTTCAAAAGACTAGTGTCATAGATTCTTTCCCATAGGTTAGGGTGAAAGCTTTAGACGAGGCTACGAAAGCGCTGACGTCAGGTCAGCGTTTGAAAATGCACTTAAGGGGGAGGGGAAACTGTCACACAGAAGAAGAGCAAAGGGGATGCATACGGCATTACTACTGGGTAGGAAAAATGTACACAGTTGCCAACTTCAAGGTTTCAGCTTCCTTGTTCTTACCAAGGGAAAATGAGAGCGACTATCTTTTTTAGTTACATATTGACATGTGATTTTTCAGTGCCTGAATGTATAAATAGTAGAGGGTTATTTAATTACTAATTTCAGAGCTTTTTTACGATGTTAACAGTCTGAATACAGCATTGCATTCCTTTTTCAGATACATTCCTCTCCAAAAATTTAAAGAAATGTCTTAATGTAATGCATAACATTGCCTCCATTACACAGCAACTCTAAATGTTTTGAAAAATCTTATTTTTTTTCTATTTCTACTAACACCGTGAGAAATGAAAAAGTTCAGAGAGAAAGCGAAAGTGAGACAGACTGAGAGTATTTGCGAGTGTGTTTGTCAGAGAACGAGTTCACTTTTAGCTCAATGCTGCACACTCATACACACAACAATGAAATATGTAGTAGTCTACCTTCCTCACCACCACTAATTAGAGCTTCCTGTGGTCTTCAGATAGTGGCAAGGCTTGAGGTCTGCTGGTACTGTACATACGGCCACACAGGCACACGTCACTGGTCGAGCCGAGAAGCCAACTCTGCCCCGTTGCATGGTAGTGGAAACGGAACACGATCTTCCTCGGATGGCTTGATCATTTTACATGATTTTGATTTTATTATGTTTAATTTTGTTTGGTTGTTGCCTTTCTTTCTTTTGGTAATTTTTACAACACCTTTTTTTACTATAGGATACCTAGGGGTTTTTAGAGTTGCAGAAGTTGATGTTCCCTGTTTAAAATATGAGATGAAGACAAATACAAAAGAATCCTGAAAGGATACAAATAAAAGTGCTGAAGAAACTTTGATGAATGAGTCCCTCTGCAAATTTAAAAGAATAGTTTTGGAAAATACAATTATTCATTTTCTAGCCGAGCGTTCGATAAGAGGATTGATACCACTCTCGTGTCTGTATGATATGCTAGCATCCGGTTATCTTAGCTTAACGTCAAGACTGGAAACATGGGGTTAGCCTGGCTCTGTCTAAAGTGAACACATTATATCTTGTTTGTTTAATCCATAGACTGTTTATAAAGATGGACGACATGACAGCTCCCCAAAAGTGAAGCCAAAACATCTCGATTGCCCCCTGGTGGCTGGCTGCAGTATAGGTCATAAATCCTGCCCCCTCCAAACTAAAAAGTCAAAGTACACTTAAAAAATGTTTCTCCCAAAGATGCCATTTTAGGTAGTTCTTATCAAGCTGATATATGTTTGGTTTTAATTAGTTATTTGATGCCATAAAAAGATGGTCACACGTCATGATTGACAGCTGCGATTGACTGCTCTGCTCTGAGCGAAGTGGTCGCACAGCCAGAGGCTCGAGAATTGTACTAGTGGGAGATATAACTTTAACTTTCCTTAACCGTCACGAGTCTGCGTAATATAACATGTGTCTTTCTAGCCAAACAGAACTGAAAAGTAAAATAGTGCAGTCACTTCCTGGAGTCTCCGCTGGTTGCCTGACATCCTCTTATTGACAACACAACTCCAGGAAATAGGCCGCCCATAAAACCATAACTTGTTGTTTATACACTTGGGTTTTTGTTTGGATTAAACAAACTTAATTAGTGAGCTTTGGCGCTCGTAAGTGTATTTTATTACCTTTGTCCAGAGCTAGCTGTTTTCATACTTTTTGCTGTCTTATGCTAAGCTAAGCTAAGCGGCTGCTGGCAGTAGCTTCACATTTACAGAGAGTGGTATCAATCTTCTCATCGAACTCTGAGCAGGAAAGTGAATAAGCGTATTTCCCAAAAAGTCAAACTATTCCTTTAACATTACAGTATCAGGCCTCTGTTTTGTCTTTCTGAAAGACATTGAAACACGTTGACAGAGTAGACATTAGGACATTTTAAATCTCAAAGGCATGGTGTATGATGCATCCTAGAGTTGTGATGACTGAGATATTTAGGATCTTTAAAGTTATTTTTTTTCTCCAAAGTACATATAAAAGGCAGATCAGGAAGTCAGCGGGTTAGCGGGCTAGCATGCTGTCCTAAAGTAGTTTGAATGGTAGATAATCCGAGTCCCAAAAGGATGTTAGTGATAAAAAAAGAATCATCTTTATGGCCCCTTTAGCCATTAGACAAATATGATCATTATTATTTTGCTGGATTTTAATTATTTCCAAGCTGCTTTTGGTTGAGTCGTGGCAAAGTCTAAACCCTGTGAGACGGTTAGTCCACTCTCCCACAGGCTCTGGACTGGCCAGAGAGCACTTCATTTAAGAACACATTCAGTTTGCTACGAGTGGAACTTAATCAAGCATGAATATTAGCGTTTTCCTTTCAACTTGAGTTGATGAAGCATGACTCTTTACTGCCCCCACCTTTAGCCACTTCTCGTACAGTGCTACACTCAAACCCTCCCAGTATGGAGGGATCTATCATGCCATTACAGTCTCCGTTTCAATCAGCGTCATCCAACGAGTCAGGACAGCTAATGGAAGACTATCTGCTTGATTGCGGCCTTACCTGCCTTTTTCGTATCTAGGGTTTCCACCTCTTCATTACACCGCAGGTTTTTAGCCTCGCGTTTGTCATCTGTCATCATTAAGAGCATCAGTCCCCACGCACACAAAGAAGCTTCCCAAACGGCCCGCAGCGAAGACCTTTGAGTGGTTTGAATGAAAAAAACAGAAAGGAAGAAGCAAGGGAACCCCCAGGTCATGTTGCCATGTTGCACTCAGTGTGTAATATTCAGTTACACCAGGAAGGATCGCAGATGCTGAAGTGTCTTCCCTAGAGAGATGTGACGATACTGGTGTTAAGGAGTTCATCCTTCATCAGGCACCGGGAAAAGAGGGCGAGACTAGAAAGATGAGTGCAATAGCTCATTTACTGACGTTCATTTTAGCCCGGGGGTTTGTGAACAGCAAGAGTGGGTGTCCTGTAAATATGACCTCATTGTAGATGTCGCCAAGTAAACGGGACAAATGGTGAACTGCAGGGTAAAGGTGACTGGGTGCAATAGGCACTAGAAAAACATATAGAAAGGATAAGAAGGTTTTGAAATATCAAATTAAAGATTCTATTAATTTCACACTTTTTTTTTATTTCTGCTGGTGGAGGTATAATATGTTGGGGTTTTTTACCCTGTTGTAAAGGTTTGTTTTCTCCTGTCACCAACAAAGTCCTGCCAAAACACCATTCCAATATTTAATAGTGACCCAATTTTGTCCACCAGAAAAAAATTGCACAGTATTTTGTAGTGAAGTGAGGGACATTCATGATGTTATTCTGATGACGGTAGATGAGTCCAAGTGATAAACGCATCCCAGAGTCTTTTTATTATCCTGAAAAGTAGGCTTTCCTCATAGAGCAGGAATCTGACCACACTTCTACTGATCAATAACAGAGTGAAAAAAACCCAAAAAGTGACGAAATGTAACCCAATCATTGTTCTGTGTACACTGCCACATGATGCATAATGTACGTAGTAGCACTGGAATAAATCAACTTTTAATGGATGGCAAAATGGGTTTAACATGTTCTCTGTATGCTGTTCGCTGTTCCTTCATTTTGCAGGTGAACTTTTGTCCTAGCAAGGAGAGACACCAAGGTCAAATCATTAAAGACTATCTTCAGCTATGACCGTAACTCTCTTCTTCTTCTTCTTTTTGGCAGCTAGTAGAAAAACTTTTAATTGGAAAATAACTTCTTGTGCTTTAGTTTCAAAATAATCTGAAACTTTTTCCACACAAGGTCTACCTTAAGGAAAAGGGAAATGGCATCAGAGTAAAGCCAAATGTGACAGTGAAAGGTGAGTTGGCACATGTGTTGACAGATACAGACATCGCACGCATCCCTTTCCTGGAAAACTGTGAAGCCGGGACATCCTAAAACATGATTACAGGAGGATGTATTGACATAAACATAAACATCGCTCCAGAGGACACACAGCTGCTGAGGCGCTGTTCCAAGGTGAACTATGGGCTGTACACACACACACACACACTCAGCCATTAATGTTCAAATAACAAGCTACTATTCATGTCCGCATGCACAAACAAGGCTCAGCCTGGTTAATTACAGCCAAATCAGGAGGGACTTGGCAGCAGACCGATATCCCGCAAGAGTGGCAGAGTCAGTCACCCTGTAGTTGTTGCTATACAACCCCAAAGACACGGAAACACGGCTCCTCATCGCTCCCATATGAGCATCATGAAATTAAATATTGTTTTTATCATGATGAGGATAATGTGTGATTTCAGACATGCACTAATAGATCAGAATCTTGTTTCATAGTGCAAGAAATTGTAAAATTATGACCAATTTAGCCACAGCTTAGTGTCCTGAGCAGATAAGCTTCCCCTTCCTAATGAGCACAGTGAATTCATCCAGCTACTACTTATTCTTGTGTTAAAGTGTGAAAGGCGAGAAAAGAGGCATCAAATTACGAGAGATCTCCCCTAGAGGGTTCTGAAGACGAGTCCGAGGCGAGAAAAGACAAGAGGAGGAGCAGGTTGCAGAGGACTGAAGATGACCCTAGGACTGTGGAAGGACGGGGGGGGGGAGGGTGTCGAGGATCATCCGAGAGTGTGAAAAGGTCCTTCGGAGACAGCTTGCGGCAGGCAGAGGAAGTCAGTTATTGAATTTGTTAAAGGCCCCACTTTTGTCCATGTCTGCCCTGCGAGCTAATAGCTAGCAGCTTGCATTATGTTTAATGCCCTCCCTATCACTTTCAGCTAACGTGGTTTGGCATACACTTGGGGAAATCAGAGAGAATAGGAGTATTGATCTTGGTTTTTTGGCCTCTTTTTAATGCACAATGCCGTAGTGGTCGAGAGTGGGTGTGAAGGGCCTTTTCATTCCAACAAATGTTTTTTGAGTCATTTATTCCAGCATCAATCTTTTTAATCTCTACCTATCTCTCTCTCCGTCGCTCGTTTCTCTCTCAGGCAGAGGGAACTGATACAAATGAGGTTGTCTGTTGGAGGCTGCCGTAGCTTCCTCGCTTCATTTAGCTCTGGAGGAAGAAAAGAGCCTTTTTTTTTCTCTGAGCCCTTAAAGCCATGTGTCAGGACTTCAAGCATGAAAGTGTGCATGTATGTAGCCTATCTGCAGGGTGCATGTGCATGATGCACACGCATAATGTATACATGCTGCTTCCCATTTGTCCTCCACTTGACAGAATCATTTCAGCCGAGGTTAGAAACTCAGATCTATGATCACATCGCTCACGAGTACTGTTTTTATTATAAAGATGAACCTTCTCTATACAGCCACCAGTACTTACATCACTCACTACTGCCTAATCTGTTGATGCTTGATCACCCAGTACGTCACTATTTAATGATGTCGAAGTCAGGCTATTGATCGACACCTTTGACCCCTTAGAAAGGAATAGCCTATAAGATATGTATTACCATTACACAAGAAAAAGACAGACACATAGAAGCATTTTAAAACCACCAGAAACCAGAAATGCATGGAGGTCAATGGAAAAATTACATTCTAGGCAGGTCAAGGCAAGTTTATTTTTATAGCACCTTTCGAACACGTAGGCAATTCAAGTGCTTCACATAAGGCAAATAAAGGCATTCAAACATCGTTTAAAAGCACAATAAAAATAAACTAAATGAAAATAAACAGAATAAGATCAAATAAAGTAAAGTGCCCCGAATTCAATAAATAAAATGTGAAAAAAAAGTGCTGTAGGGAAATAAACAATCAATGGAACAGAAGAAGTGCTTCAATGTCAGATTGCTGTAACAATGACATGAAAAGGAAAATAAAAAATGTCCTTTTCAGTCTTGAAACTCATTTGGATTTAAAGGAATATTTAGACTTTTGGGGAAATACATTTATTTGTTTTCTTGCTGTGAGTTAGATGAGAAGATCGATGCCACTCTCATATCCGTCTGTTAAATATGAAGCTACAGCCAGGAGAAGGTTAACTTAGCTTAGCTTGGACTTTTCCTCTATAGCTGCATCATTTTGTCAAAATTTGGATTTGTCCAATACTTTGGTTTATGACCAAATACCTGCAAAACAAATGACCGTCTCATCATCCTCAGCTGTACTCTGGTTTAGTGCTATTAGCAAATGCCTGAATGCGAACACACTAAACTATGATGTGTTAGCATGTAGCTCAAAGCACCATCGTGCCTAATTACAGCCTCACAGAGGCCGTTAGCATGGATGTTGACACGGCTCGACTCAACTCGTTTTTTGTACCAGATATTTTTCTCGATTCTGTTTTCCTCCGCAGATAGTACCCCCTCAATGTAAGGGGGATTCTAAACTGATCGTCACAGAGACACCACGTGAAACTGCCGTGATATCATCAACGCCATGCACACAAACACATTGTGTTCTCTCGCTGGATCGTTCCATCGGCAACCAAATAGAGGAACGTCTCTACTTTGTTAATTGTATGGTTTTGCAAGCTGCCATTTTTTGTAAATTGGGGTCAAGTGAATAAAATAAAATTGTGGTCGCTATTGTTGTTAATTGTATTTAAAAATGGCGGGTTTGTGCAGGATGTTCCATGTCATGCATGTGACGATTCTCTCTGACCAATCAGCGGTCTGCAGTGTTTTAACTCTACCGTGTAGTGTCTGCTCAGCTCGCTTGGAACCTCGACCAAGGTGGTACCAAAAAAGTACCAGGTACTATCCACAACTTTTGCTATAATGGAAAACCAAAAAAGAACGGTTCCAAGCGAGTTGAGGAGAGTGGTATCGATCTTCTCATCTAATCTCTCAGCAAGAAAGCAAATAATCATATTTCCTTCAACATTTGCATTACTCGCTCATTCTTTTCCATAGCTATCTTTTATAATCATACTTCGATAATACGTGTACAAATATCTGTGCTAAATATACACTGATTTAAACATTTGATTGTTGGGTTAGTTCAAATATTCAACATTATTTTACACAGGACAACAAGACCTCTACGTATGCTCTTTTATGTAACTATTTTACACATTAGGCCTTTACTATATACAGTATACACTCCCTTTGCATGACTCTCACATTGTTCCGCATATTATTTGCAGCTGAGCAGGCACCTGCGCCGGCAGTAGAGGACACGCACGGCAACAACAGATGAGGTAGCCCCAGGCCAAGGCCACTGGTGGGACTCGGTACTCGCTTGAGAAAGTGGGTTGCATTATGTGTTTACTGTACTGTATTGGCTGTGAGTACTGCAGTGTGTGTGTGTGTGTGTGTGTGTGTGTGTGTGAGGGTGGATAGTGGGGGGGTCACTACAGATGTCCTTGCCTTGAGCTTTCTCTACATGAAAATCAGCACTGCTCTGGAAGAATCGCTGGCACAGAGTGACGTCACGTTATACAGCAAGAGTCAGATACACAGGGTTAAATCTTAATGAAGAGCAGACATGTAGTCGTTGCTAAAGAGGATAAGACAGACTGGTGATATTAGAATAACCACATGCACTTGGAAACATAATATCTCAATATCAGGATGCATTTTATGAATTTATTTTATTCTATTCTTTACACGTGACTAAGGAAACATGGTCAAAGGACGCTAGATGTTGATGTTCACAGGGTTGCCAGGTTTGGAAACAATAAATGCAGCAGAAGAACAGGAGAGAAAGAGAGAGAGACAGTGAGAAACTCTGTGAGGGAGAGAGAGAGAGAGGTGGCGATGAAGCATCTAAGTGGGAAGCACAGGAGCTTGCTGCCCTCTAGTGCCAAACTCTCCCTCTGTGACAACAACACAATGTGTGACACAGTTGAGAAGAGGATGAATTATTCATAAACGGCGGGATGATAAAGCAGTATTTCACAGATCTTAGATACGAGATGTAATTGATATCACAGGGCTGATATCAAACACATGCTTGTCTCTAAAAATAAGTGTAATCTCGTGGACAAGCCACTGTTTCTGATCATTTAAAGTGATATCTCTTACTAGCCCAGTGCCAGGCTTGTATATGTAAACAGAAGAAGTATTAATTATCAACTTTTTTACCCTTTATTTATCAATTTAGTGACAATAATATGAACTAGCAGCCAAAATGACCACCCAGGCGCTTTTAAAAGCACCTGTCATGGGTTACATGCATCATTATAGGTTAGCTCACCACCTCCTCTCCTCAGTTTTATGAATGTCAACAGCTCTCTCTCTCTCTCCCACAGGATTAACCCAGTAGTGCCAGTCAGCAGCAGCACAGGGGCGGTTCAGGTTTAATGTTTAAGCTTTTACTCCCCCCTCACTGCCACACACACACACGCACACACACACACACACACACACACACATACAATTGGCCAATCGCCCTGCGTGTGTGGAACAGAGCGTCTAACACCAGGAGTGAGTCACCTGAGAGACTGAAGAGGGTGAGCTGAGTGGGCCTGCTGGACACGCCGCCAGCCATTTCACAGTACAGGTATCAGTTCCTGTTTCCTGTTACAAACAGACGCTCAGAGTCCATCGGCACGACCAGAGAAACAAGCCGGGGTCAAACCGGTAAGAGAACTAGTTGGTTTTCAGATTGTTCTTATTGTCTTAAAGACAAACATGCTCTGTCTTATTAATATGTTCCCGCTTTGTGACAGTTTCATGACTGTAGCTGTGTGTTGGGAGCTCGTGCGGCAGCTTGCTGTGAGTCACAGCTCAGCTTAAACTCCTCTGTTATTAGCCGAGCCTGAGCTGCACTGTAGTCATGTCGTGGTCCCTCTCTGAGTTGGCGTGTTTTGATGCCAACCCACACAGTTTGATCCGTGTGTTTAAAGGACTATTCCAGTGGTTTGGCATTGTTTTGGTTCCGCGTGCCACAAATCACACACTGTGATACTGTGACGTCACAGGTAGACATTTTACAAACAATGCATGTGTGTTTTTGAAATCTTTTTTTGTACCTTTCCAAACCTTCATTTCCATTCAATATTTTGTCAAAGTCTCACTTAAACTGCATTACCATGTAATGATAATGTAAGACTGACAAAATGGAACGGGGCCTTTATGTTTACTGTAGAGAATTAAATTAGTCAATCAAGTTTAAAGCTGCTATAATCAATATTTCTATTTTAACAATGGATCAATTGACTACTTGTATGTGAAAGTGGTAACTTATAGGCCATATTTACACCTGGTATTAACATGTGATCTGTATCTGGATACGTTATGACATCAGACGGTATGCATTTATACCTGGCATTTCCTTATTGAGATAACAGATACAGATTAAAACCATGTGTAAATGCGATAACAGTGACAAGTCTGCAGTTCTTCTCAGCTCTACAGAGCAGATCTTTCAGCTCATTGTTTTGTTTTTTTGGCCCCAAAACTTTACTGTTTTGGTTCACTCTCACTGGTCTCATCAGCTTTGTTTTCAGACGGAGTTATCAGTGAAATAACCCACTGGGTGCTACCTGCTCAGCACCCAACAGCAGACAGACACAGTTAGCGACTAGCTGGTGAACATAGTGGAGCATTCTGTAGCTAAAAGTAGAGTTGAATATTAGACTCATTATCAAGGTGGACACAAACAGGGCCGGCTTAAGGCATCGGCCATATAGTCGCTGGTTGCTAAAAAACATAAATATGAAAATAATGATAATGAAAAAAAAATGCCGGTGGGTGCCGTTCCTCATTTTCTGCATTGAGGTAACAAATGAACAAAAAAATAAACAAAGAAATACACTTCTTCATCTACCCGGCCGCAATTATCTGTTAATAAAAGTGTACATTGTGGTGAAACTGACTACACAGGGACCAATTGTTTATTTATATTATAATAAATACATATATTTATGAAAATAGTGTGTTGCAGTTTGCGGGGCTAAGGTTAGGGTTCTAACCCTAAGCGACCTCGCCGCCTAGGGGCTCAAAATCCCAATTTCGCCTCGGGCACCAAAAGGGCTCAAGCCGACCCTGGACACAAACAAGACTCTAACTAATACTAATTATCAAGCTAACTCTAGCTAATGCTAATGTTGCTCTGTATTCGCTGGATGTGTAAATAGGCAACTGTTTGTCTTATCTACTTAAACTTAAACACGGATATGGCCCTTTAAGATCAGATTGCCAGAAAGGAGACTGTTTCCATTATTTCAAGTTTTCTTTATCTCACAGAAGAAAGTAAAATCATGTCTAATTTTTTATACAACTGAGAGGTTTATGGAAGGTGATAAATTATAAAGGTTAAAGTTCATAAATCTGACTCTTACACATTCAGTTATTTTGATTTGCATCAGATGAGAGACACTGAAGTCTTGTTAAAATCATAACATGCGAGCTGCTGAGGCTCAGGTGTGTTAATTATACATTTTACAGCATCTTATTATGGCATATACATGCGTACATGCTTATTATACATAACTAATAATTTATCTTTTTTCCCCCCCCACACAGTTTCTCTCTCTCTACGCCTCATAAGGACAGCGTGATTGTTTCTTTCTCAATGAATCACCAAAATCAACCCGCAGCATGAAAAGCTGGAGCAGGAAATTGAAGAGACAAGAGTCTGACAGCGTGGTCGGGTCCTCCTCTAGCAAGAGGAACTCCATTAGTGATCCACCACCAGTGCCTGTGTGGGTTACTCACACACCCACGCCAGATGATGGTGGTGATACCAGCTCCACGGGCATCACATCCAGCACTCCACCGTACGAAGAGAAGGAGGACAACAAAGGGAGCATGAAGGACCGGCTGAAATCCCTCATCCCTCAGTCCTGGGGGGGCGTCATCCATAAATGGACGAAGGAGAGTGACAGTTTTAATGACTCTGAAGCCAGCACCAGTAGGATCCAGATCCTTCCTAATGGGACCAGGGTGAGCCCTCCTGTGAGTCCCCTGCCGGAGCGCAGGAACTGGGGTGATTCACTTGGCCAGAACTCCCATAAGCCTTTGCTAGGGGAGAGCCCTTCTGATGATCTGTTCAATCAGGGCCCACGAGAGGAATCTCTCCTGACCAGCATCCACCCTGCAGAGTACTATGCTGAGAAGCTGGAGGTCTACAACCAGAAGTACTCTTATCTGAAATCCTGGCCTGGGTTGCTCAGACTTCTTGCCGGACTTCAGCTCTTATTTGGGGGCATGGTCATTGCCTGCATCATCGCGTACATCCAGAAGGACAGCGAGTGGTCCAACAGCTATGGAATCTATAACGGTGCATATAACAACGGGCAAGGCATGTCTGGGTACAGCTACAGAGGCCCCATGACTCCCTTTATACTGGCAGTAGCTGGAGTCTCCTGGATTATAACCCTCATGCTCCTCGTGATGGGAATGACCATGTATTATCGCACCATCCTCCTCGACGCCCCCTGGTGGCCCCTGACGGAGGCGCTCATCAACGTGGCGCTGTTCCTGCTCTACATGGCAGCGGCGATTGTCTACCTGAACGACTTGAACCGCGGGGGGCTGTGCTTCACAACAATAGGCGTTAACCCCATCATGGCCAACCTGTGTCGGGTTGAAGGGGGCCAGATGGCGGGAACGGCTTTCATCTTCATCAACATGGCAATGTATCTTGGAAGCTTCTTGGTGTGTCTGAAGATGTGGAGGCACGAGGCCGCACGGAGGGAGAGGGAGTACTTTAAGAACCAGGTAAAGGTCATTAATCCTATGGAGAATTTAGATGAAAGCTCATCGCTTCTACATTTAGAAAAAAAAAAGAGTAAAAGAATGAAGTGTCCTATTTAAGAGTTGCATTTAACTGGATATGGGAAGTGCTGCTCATGGATTCAGCATAGAAATATGGTTAAATTCACTAAATAGTATAAGACCTTTACGATAAGTGCAAGTTCCCCTTTAAAATGTTCACGTTTTTTGTTCTCAGCTCCTGTAAATATTTAGCTTGCGCTTTATCCTCGTCCTTGTGTTTTACTCACAGACTCATAGTATAAAAGAAGTAGACGTAGTCACCGTGACGTCACCCATTTGTTTGTGGACAGCCGCTTTGAAGCCTCGAGTTCGGCATTTTGTCCGTCGCCATCTTGGTTGCAACTAGAAGTGACACGAGAGGGTGGAGCACAGTACAACCGAATGCTGACATTCACAATGAGGCATTTTTAGGCGACCAAAATGTTACAGTTACCTTTCATGAACTGAAAACACACTGTGAAAGGGTTAAAGTTCTAAGAAAAAAACACGGACAACTCCCAGACTGGACAACGCCGTGGTAGCGACCTGTCATTCCCAAAGTAGCCACGCCCTAAAGCATCTCCTGCTTTATCGTCTATTTGACTCTAAATGGTACCATAAGTTACTAATTGAACATCATGCTGTATTGAAGAAGACTTGAAACTTGAAAGGAGTAGGCTCATTTTCTCATAGACTTCTATACAATCTGACTTCTTGTTGCAACCAGAGGAGTCGCCCCCTGCTGGCTATTAGGAAGAATGCAAGTTTAAGGCACTTCTGCATTGACTTCACTTTTGAGAACTGGTTGTCGCCTGGTGTTACTCTGTCTGTGCTATACTCTGTCCCACTCTCTCTCCTAAGGCTTTCTAAATGAAGTCATCACTCTCCCTTTCTGTCATCTTTTGGTGTTATTTTAAGTATATATGACATATCAAACACAAAACACCCATTGTTGACAACAGTAAGGCATACTAGTTTGCAAATGAGCCAACAACAGCCCCGAAACAACAGTGGCAGATCAAATCCAATGAAATTTAAAGTCAGTCAAGATAATCTGCAGTGAGCATGCCATTTGTCAGTATTGATATGGCAGCTTTTTTTTTCTGCTGGCAGTCAACCAGGATTCGTCCCAAAGCTGTAAACTGTGTTTTTCTTAACGTTATTGACCATGCAGTCCTCTCTGTATAAGTGCGCCAGAAATAGATCAGTTAGAGGTGAAGTAGACTTTCCTGTTCTGCTGCCATATGGGTGATGCTTTTCCAATGCATGTAAAATAATATTCTTAATACCACCAAGCAACAGATATTGAATTATGAGGAACAAAGTTGCTATTGCCTGTATCTTTGGTATCTAGGGTGAGACATTTTTGCATGGACATTACAAGATATTTACGCATATACACTTCTCTGAGAAGATAACTGACAATAGAAATGATAGCAACATTAACCCCTTTATGAAATATTTACCCAGTGACAGGTTAACAAGGGGAGTCTACAGCCATGCTAGCGGCTCTGTGAGGCTGTAGGCACGGCGGTGGTTTAATCTAAATGCTAATGCTAGTATGCTAAAAAGCTCACAATGTTCACCATCTTAGCATGTTGTTGAGATATTTCAGTCTGGAAGTTTCTCAGTGGCATATGAAGCCAAAAAAGTTTGACTTCCGAGTATAAAATTACTTGGATCTTCCAGCGAAAACTTGTGAAAACTCTTGCGATACTGGCCGCCCAATGACCTATCCTGACCTTAACCATTCGGGGTCAATGCTTAACCTCAACCATCTCGCCAGAATTTCGCAAATCGAGTCATTCGACCTAATGATTTAAATAAGGGCTATTAGAGTGTTCGTACTGGGAAGTTGATTTACCTAAAAAAAATTATCCACTGAGTTACAGATGTTTCTTTCCCAATGTAAGTCTATGGGAAAAACACTTTTTGGACCCAATAGCATCACGTGACGGACAGGAAGTTGCAATTTTGGACACTCTGTCAGTACGACCGACAGACCGACCAACATTGCCATGCCTTGAGCTTGGCTTGAAACAAACAGCTAATGAGGACTATATGATAGTGGCCATTGGCATCTGATCCAATTTAATTAGCACAACACGTCCATTAAGCAATCCAGTACACATCCAACACAACATTTTAAAGCATTAGACAAGACAGAAGTCTATTTATTGTTGTGCCAAGTTAATTTCGAGCAATGTAAATCAACACAGATGGCTGAGATATACAAACACCACGTACATTCCCCTCAACAGCTACCAAACTTATTGCTGTTTGCAAATAGAGACCGTGTTATCGAGCATCACAGCCAGCACCTACGGGTGAGAAACAGCGTGGTCAGCTGCAAAGGGTGAGAGGCCAGGAGTGAACATAATAACTCCATCTCCCAGCTGAGGCAATGCAACTTCAGAGGCTCAGCTAGTCCAAGCTGAAGAATGGACTGTTTTTCTTCTCCTGGAATTAGGATTTCTCTGACATGTAACCTAAATTTTGCTCCCAGGTCTCTTAGAGAGCTTCTTGTAATGATGACACAGGCCTGCACACATAGTTGTGTTTAATCATTACATGATTTCATTTGCTGGTTCATATTTTTTTTTAATAATCCTTTTTGTCTTTTAGCCCCAGGAGGAGTTGCGCTGGTCCATCCCACTAAACCCTCAGAAAACAAAGCGCATATCATTCAAGGATGAAATGGATAAGCCTCTGAGTAAAGATCGTATCAATCAAAATGCGCTCAACCCTGAGGTCCATAAGAACCCAGTCAGTCTGAACAGAGCGGCTGAATACACCCCCAAAGTACACATCATCGCAGACTACATCATGTGAGTGAACATTTAAACTGCACGTATATACTACTGTAGACGTCATGCCACTTATTAATCTTCCCTAAAAATCCTCCCTTATAGAAAGTATCCAAAGATCAGCTGTGTGGAGGAAAGGGAAAAGTACAGAGCAGTCTTCAATGACCAATATCAGGAATACAAGGACCTTCACCGAGACATCAGCACCACCCTCGAGAAGTTCAGACAGCTGGACGCCACGATGGCACGACTCCTCAGAGAGGGAAAAAGCCAAGAGGTGAGATGGTATAAAACAACCTTTATTTAACCATTCCCATTAATAACCGTATTAACCATTTCTGTGACAGGCTTCCACGATTTAATTTGAGGTGAACAGACTTGTTAAATATGTCTCTTTCTACATGATGCAATTGTAATGAAGACAGTTGGATGTCATATTTTCTGCAAACCCTTTCATTATCATTCTCTGTGTTTTAGGATCAGCAGAGGATTCAAAGCATTTTGAAGAAGTATAAGCAGAAAAAGAGCGTAAGTTTTTTAAAAACATGAGGGCGCAAGTTTCCTCATGTTTCCATCTGTTCACTCTCAAACAAGTGAAAAATAATTTGACAATTGCTTCTGTTGTGTAATATTTGCCTTTCTTCGATAAAGCCATCCACTGATTAAAATAATATTGCCTTCATGAAACTGACTCTTTAAGGCAGCTACATTACAGAATGGATCAGGCAAGATGACAGTTAGCAGAGGGAAAGAGAAAGAGAAGAAGAATGACTGATTAATCAATAAGTTATTTTATGTGTGTTTTTTTTCCCACAGGAGCCTGGTTTCCTGGAGAAAAAGGAACGCTGTGACTATTTAAAAGCTAAATTAAGCCACATCAAAAACAAAATCCGCACTTTTGACCAGGAGGCCATGGACGATGGTCGGACATGAAGAACAACGGAGAGAAATATCTGATGAGTGGACAAAACAAATAACCGTTCTGTCGTTGATTGTCTCTTTTTCATGTTTTATTGCATTTGAATGTATTGTATTTTGAATAAAAAGCATATTGGACACTTTTTGTATCATCAGCATAAGGTTAGAGTTGAAACCTGGTTTATAAAACCTGAGCTACAACATTTTACGGGTTGAATGGTACACTCCCTTTTTTGCTGTCATTACACGTCATGTTGCATTTTCTTATTATATTCCTGTAATTTATGTCAACACAGACGAACAACATGTTGATTCAGTGTATGTTTTACATTAAAGTTCTAAAAAAAACATTGTGAAAGTTTTCATGATCATTTTTTATATCACTGGTTCTATTTGCACTGCCATTTGGTGTGTTTAACTTACTACTTTGTTTTGCTCGTACCTCCTGACTGTTAGGCAATCCATGATTTTTATTCTCCTTCAGCTTTTTAATTTCTTCCATTAGGCTTCAGAAAAAATAGCTTTCCTATAACATCAGGTAGATAAAGTTTATAGGCTCATAATTAAGCGGAGAGCTCTGTTATGTCCCGCTCGGCTCTACGGTTATGTTTTCCTTGTTTCCAGTTATTATTTCCTGTTTTATTTTGGTATACTCTCCTTTGTCTCTCATTTCAAATCTTCACTTCACTTCCTGCCTCTCTGATTGTTTCCACCTGTCCCTCCTTATCACCCTACTTTCATTGTGTATTTAGTGTGTGGGCTCCTCTTTGTCTGTGCCAGTTTGTCTTTTCTGTTTTAGTGAGCCTTCAATCCTTTTTGTTAATAATTTCCCAGTGTTTCTTTCTTTTTTTCTTTTTTTACCTTTGCCTGTTTCTGGACTGACTTCCCGTGTACTGACCCTTGCTGTTAAGTTAAGACTTTACCTTCTACCTGCTCTGTGCTCAAGTTTTGAGTCCATTGTCTGTCTGTACCAACCGTGATAAGCTCAATAAACAGACAAATCTTTGTTCTTGAACCACTGACTCATAGGCATGGTGCATTTCTTTCTACAAAACACCAGAATGCCATTTCTGTAATAGAAAACCACTAAAGATGCATTTTAATCGCTTGTTAAAACCCTCCCACAATGTACATGTTTTTTTGTTTCATAAAAGGAGTTTTGTTTTGTCTGATAGTAGAAACAAAGTCTGGGTTTCTGGCACAACTTAACCTATTTCCACGGTGCATGGAGAAGGGACAAAGTCTGAAGAGGCCAAGACTCCAGCAACACTTGTAGTATATAGATCAACTTTATTGTTTTGTTTAATAAGTTCCCAGACAGGATTTGTTACTGACACTTATATAAAACATCTTGGACATAATAATGCTCTATATTGTTGATCTTATGGAGTCAACTGCTATTAGGCCAAACTCCTCCACATTAACTGACTGTTGACATGTTTGTGTCCCTTCTGCTATAAAATCACATGTGCGTGCATCATCATTACTGCTGTGCACTGACTTTTTTTTTCTCGCATATGGATATAGCAGTGACAGCCACCTAACTTCATACAGCAGTGTCTATCAAGATAACATTAAGACAGTTAAGCCACATTTATACTGTACAATCACTCGGAATAAGCCGGCAGTATAGGCTACTCTAGATAATGTTTTACTAGTTTAAAGGCAGGGTCGGTAATGCTGAGAAACTAGCAAGAGTACACTAAATCTAAAAAATAATCCAATAAAAAAAAACAACAGCTTTGTGTTGCCAACTCTTTTCCAATGAAAGTAGCATTAGCTCCGTAGACTTTTTTTTGATTGCTGTTGGGATGTAATGAGAATTTCAACAAATAACAAACATGTTTTTTGTGAACACTATACCAACCCTAGCTTTGACCTACATGCTGGACTATATACCTGCTGGCTGCCAGTATTGCATTAACACTAAAAAAATGATGGAACAAACTTCCATAATCATTCATCTGCAAATTATTTTCAGAATTAATTGGTTGGCATATAAAATGTCAGGAAACGCTGTCTGTCTGAACAACCCTCCATAAACCAAGAATATATTTCTTTACTTTTACTTACAGCTGATAAGCTTGGATTTGGTATTGTTTGGCATTTTTTGCTTGAAAAATTACTTAAACGTTTAATTTATTATTTATTATTATTATTATTATTATTATTATTATTATTATTATTATTATTATTATTATTATTATTATTATTATTTATTTATTTGTATTCCTTTTTTCAAACACAGCATAACAAACATAACAAAACATAACACCGGTGCCATAATACAAAACATTATATCTTACATTTAACATTTAATATGTACATACATACTATATATACACACATAAACATCTGTAAATTTACAGAAAAAAATAAAATAATTTTAAAAATAATATAATAAATTAGTTAAAATGAAAGGTAATAAGTACTACAATATTTTAATAATAATCATCGTAGCAAGATAGAAACCTTAAAAAATGAATTAGTTAATTAATTAATTAAATGTAAAAAAACAAAACAACAATGATTAATCGATTATTTTAAATATGCCTCGTAATTTTGTCTGTTGATCCACTAATCAATTAATCGAGTAATTGTTTCAGTTCTGAATGCCTTTAATATATGTAGGCAATTGCTTCACTGTATGACCACCTGCAGCTATAATAATAATAATAATAATAATGAATAATACAATTATTATTACAATGAAACTATTAGTCATAGTTTACAGTAAACACCCTGTTATATAGCCTAATGTTATATGATTCATAAAGTTTAAAAGGTTCCAACTGGACTGAGAGAGTAAAGTTAACATGAGTCAGTGTTTAATGTTTAATCTGAAGGAGCCTGTCTGGAGCCTATAGAGGATCTATGAGGCAACACATGGAGCAGCAGCTGGGTCACTATAGTGGTGAACTGGGCTCCTCTCAGACACACAGCAGCTCTGCAGGTTTCATTTCAGAGAAAGTCTCCATCATGAGGAACTAATGAGTCAGTTTACGACCGTCGGTGAAGTATAAAGAGGACAAAGGTGCTGTCAGAGAGGAGATCTCTCATAATGTCGCGATATGAGATCAGCTGAGCTGGACGGGAGCAAAGTTGAGGAACGTTTGTCTACACTTTCTGTCTGGGTAAGTCAGGGAACTCCTAACTGATCATTTCATTGTTAAAGTTGTTTGCATTTCCTTTTTATATCTGACCTGTTACATGTTTGAAAAAGACTTTCAGGCATTAATAATGGACCTTTAAAGTCTTTGGAAAAGTGGTCATATCTTACACTTGTAATGGAAAAGTGGACAGAAGCTAAATATTTAGTCTGAAGTGGAATTTGATCTGTTTGTTTTGATCTATTTGTCTCATTCAGATGACTTATAATAATGAGCAGAGAGAGAAAAAGTTACATTTTTTTTTTTTTTTAAACAGAGTTTATATGACAATACCCAGAGGGCACTCAAAAAAAAAAGTGTACAAAAATAAATATAAATCATGATACATTGTTATAGGTCTAGGACAGTACACCCTATCATCTATGGCACTGACATGCATAAAACAAGCACAGGAGTTAAGCCGAAGAGTTGAACACAAAGACAGATCAGGGGTCCTTCCCATGTGTCATTTGAAATATTCCTGGTCAAATATATACACACATATCCTTTATCCATATATAGATAAACATACACATACACACATACATATATATACATATACACATATACATATATAGAAAAAGTTACATTAAGAAAGAAATTGAGACTTATTTTCTGATTGCAAAATTAAAAAAGCAGCTAATATAAACTATGCAATTGATGGGAAAAAAACACCCAAATAAACAGATCTGCCACACCTGACTGAGCTTATTCCCCCGTTTCACTCAGCAGGTGCACTCGGGTAACATGCATGCAGCTCGGGGGGAAAGAACACGTCTGTGGTTCGCCTCTTATCTGCTGTCTGTTTGAATTATTAAAGCCTGTTGGGTTGAGTTCCTCTGGAGTGATGAAGCGTGGGTCAGCGATACCGGAGAGAGGGGTCAGGGATGGGCTGAGGGGAATGAGGGGCAGAGAGGTGCATGCTGGGAGACAAACAGTGCTTAAAAAAGATCTAGTTGTATCAACATAACAAAAGTGCTGAAAGGACGAAGGAGAATTATATTATCTGCATTCACATTTTGAATTTTAAACCAATTTACTCATCAAGGCGTCACTCCAGAGGATTGAGACAACACAAGGTTAGAATTTGCCGCCTTTAAAGCTGCTGTTAAATGCTGCTGAAACATGTATAAGTGAGGTAAAGTGATGACAAGGACATTGCTTTTATTAATATAATATTTTTCCTCCCTCCTCCAGGTGAAATAATATCCTCTGAACCATGTATGAGCCTCGGTACTACGACAGCCCCCCTGTGTACAGCCCGCCGTACAGCACCAACTCCCACAGCTTCTACCCTCCCAGGAGCGTCCACTCTCCCCACAGCCAGTATGTCCCCTACACCACCTACAACGTCCCCCCAGACTCCAACTACATCGAGGAGAAGCCTCAGCACTTCTACCGCTGGTTTTCTCCTCCTGGTTTCGTCAAAACCTTCCAAGGAGCCACAGTCCTCATGTGTTTCCTCATCTTCGCCTGCGTGGCGTCGACCTTGGTGTGGGACATGAATGGGTTTGGGTACGGGGGCTTCGGCGTCGGGGCTACGGGGGGTGTTGCGGGGATGGAGTCTGGATATTACGGAGGTAGCTACGGCTACGGCGGCTCCTACATGACGCCACAGTCCGCCAAGTCGGCGATGATTTCAATGGCGGCCATCAACTTCCTGGTTTCGCTTGGCTTCCTGGTGGGGAGTTTCTCGCGCTCTCGGATCATGAGGGGGTGCAGGTTCTACCTCACTGTGTTTATCTGTGATATCATCTTAGCTGTCCTTCAGGTGAGTCTCACCAAATATCAAATGTGTCAATCAATGAATGATTCCCTTCTACTCTCAGAGTGACTTTGAACATCACACACAACAACATGTTGCAGTTAGGTGAGGGTTGGGTAGTTGGAACGGCAAACAGCTTATTACTTGGGCTGTCCTCGACCAAAGAAATTCTCAGTCGATTAATTGATTTAATCGATAGATCTGTGAAATTGAGTTTCTCCACAAAGAATTGCACAAAAGCACCACTTTAAATCTTGTGTTTTCTAGAGATGTGCTCATAAGTTTCTTGGAAATAAGTCATTTAGCATGAAAAAAGCATTAAACACGACTAATCGCCTAAAGAAATCTCAGTCGACTAAGACCAAAACGACAGATTAGTCGACTAGTTGACTAAGAGGGAGCAGCCCTAGTTATTTGGAGACGTGTTTCTGACAATCTGATAATAAGAATCCAATATTCACCCTCCTTTTAGCTCTGTTTTGGTCTCCACCAGCTCCTGTATGAGGGCAGTATCTGGCTCTTTAGCTGCAGAATGCTCCACTGTGTTCATCAGCTACTGTAGCTGTTAACTGTGTCTGTCTACTGTTTAATGCTGATCAGGTAGTGTACAGTAGGTTTATACATGTTTTTTTTTTTTTTTGCAAAGTCGATAAATCAGTGAGAATGAACCAAAACAAAGTTGCGGGACAGAAAATCAAAACAATGAGCTGAAAGGTGCTAAAAAGCTCAGTAGAGTTGAGGGGAACTACAGATTAAGGAGATAGTTCTCTGTGGGTTCATCACTACAATTAATTTGATCCATTGTTTATGTTTGTAAAAAGATTGATAAGTGCTTTAAAGGAACAGTGTGTAGCATTTCTGAGGATCTATTAACAGAAATGCTAGAGAGAGCCTTTTGTGTTTTTACGTTACTCGAAAGCCACCGTAGTTCTCTGACACGCTTGTGAAACTTCGGTAACGTGAGCTGCAGAGTGCAAAACCGCTGAAATGTTGAAACTGACTGTTGAAGTACGAACTAGTATCTTTGTACTTTTAATATGTTGCATTGGCGGCAACATTAAATAAGAATGCATTTAAATCGTGACTTTGATTAAATGAGTCCTCTTTTGACTTGAAGGGCATCATCGACATCATCTTTGTGATCGGGGTGAACCCGATGTCTCAGAGCTCACAGAGCATGCTGTACAATCCCATGCTGATGATGTGCCAGAGCTTCCAGGGCAGCCCGAGTCTCAGCGGCAGCGTGGGGGCCGGTTTCCCAGGCGGGTTCCCCATGTACACTCAATACCTGCACCACTACTGCTACATGGATCCAGAGGAGGTTAGTGGGATTATTCTGTTTTATTCTATTCTCTTCTATTTTATTCCATCCTGATCTATGATTTACTCTCCTTCCTCAGGCGGTTGCGTTAGTGTTGGGTCTGATGGTGGTGTTTGCCCTGTCCCTGTCTGCTTACTACGCCTACAAGACCCGCAGCAAGATCTGGCGCCACGGCAAAGCTAACATCTACTGGGACGAGCCGCTGGTCAGGTCGTCAGAGGGCCAGGATGTGCAGGACTGGGTGAGTAATGCCTCTTATGTGTTATGATTTATTTCTTCGTGATATTTTGATGGGGTTTGTGTAAATGACTTACTTACAGTAAGTCCACAAAAGCCTTGAGGTTTATGTTTATTTCTATTTTTTTCCCAGCCAGATAACGAAACAAAAGCTTACAATCTCATGTTTGCTCTTTTCAAGTTACCTGCAATATATATACTCACCGTCACGTCTCCCAGTTGTTTCAGGTGACCATTTGGTTTCACAAACTCACATTGTTGACTCATAGCACGCTGCTGTTTATCTTCGGCACACCCAGGTTTCACTCTGACTGATCATTAACCAGGCTAGTGATAACAGCTGCAGACAAACCATTATAAAAATGAGCAATAAGCGACGTTATATGATTTCCTGGTCAGGTTTCAAGGTGTTTGAGTAGATATTGTCACACATGCTTTTCCTGCACACAGTCATGAATCATTTGAAACCAGTCAAAGAATGTTGTAAATGACTTTACCAAAGAAGAAACGGTTGTTCTTAAATTAAATAAGCACTATTTGACGAAACCAGAGTAGTAAATACTGTGGAAGATTGAAATGAACAACAGCTAAAATGTATTTTGGTTGGCAAAATCTTCCTTAAAATCTCTGTTGTTCTTGAACTCAGAATCATGCAAACATTTATACAGTACTGACATTATTCTCTATATAATTAACTAAAAGCATTAGAAAAGTACAGTACACACCTAAAAGTTTGTTCTTAACTGTCAGCCTGACAGATTCTTATACCGTACACGCAAGAGTTTTGAATAAAGCACTTTTATGCAGAAGTGTATTCAATGTTGTCTGGTATTTTCATCCAACCAGAGGGCCCACAAAACCCACAGCTATTCGGCAGATCACTTTTTTTTTTTTTGCCTGTGGTCATGATGTTGGTTAGATAAGCTTTTGTTTATGCGTTGTATACAGTTTGTAAACCACAGTTGATGTCTTTGTCACGTTGGAACTACATTTATTGCATTAAATTCATATTGTGTAAATTATCATTCATTATCAGTTTGTTTTTTTAAAGTGCCTTCCCTTTTCCAAACAGTTTCCAACGATGGCTTTTCAGATGGTTCTGTGTAACAAACCATCTGGCGGGTCAGGTTAGTGGCTCAGGGGGTAGAGCGGGTCGTCCTTTAATCACAAAGTTGGCGGTTCGATCCCCGGCTCCGACTGTCCGCATGTTGAAGTGTCCTTGAGCGAGACACTGAACCCCAAGTTGCTCCCTGCAGCAGCCCACTGCTCCGATGCTTTGGATGGGTTAAATACAGGTCAAATTTCATGCATGAATGTGATGACTGAGTAACTTTGGTGATGCAGCAGTAAAAACTACAGAAACACAGATTGAGGCAGAAAATCTTGTGGGAGCTGGCAGGTGTGACCTCATAAAAAATTTAAAAAAACTTCTACACAGAAAGACTCTTCACCATAAAATTGGCAGCACTGGTTATTTGTTCAAATACTTAAATTTACCCATGTTTTTGATGATTATTAATGACTTTTCTCTTCAGGAAAATGACAGCTTTGGTTTTTGGTTTGAACTACTTGTGTTCAGAAGACAATGGAAGTATCTGGATGCTATTATACTGTGTAAAGCAGAATATATAAACTTTACCCACGTGTTGAGAGCCGCCGTCCCAGCCCGTCAGCGCTGCAGCATTTAGCAGCTCTTCATGCTGCTGTAGAGCCCTGCATGTGATGTTTGTACTTCACAGCAGTAGCCTCATGTGGTATTTAGCAGTGATTAATCTACTAGAGTCGCAGTGTACTATGAATGTATCATGTCCACCATGGCTCATTATGGAAAGGGAAGAAACAGATTCAATCAGTTGATCCAGCGAGGCCCCGGCTGGCCTACATACTGCCTATCACTGCAGAGGGCTTCATCGAGATGCAGGGCCCTATTCTGGGGCACTCTTGTATTGCAGTGAAGATGCTTGCCTTGCAGGGAGGCATATATAATGTATGTGGCATGTATAATGTATAAAAAGGGTTGAGTTGCCTCAGTGTTGCTGTGTGAATCCCTACAGAGCGCGGTGGCGCTAAATGATTCAGTATGCGAAGGGACTACTGCAGATTAGACTCCTGGCAAAGAAGTCATTTCCTCCTGTTTCGTGCTACTTTTTAACAGAACTGGAAAAGAATTGTAACTTAGAGAGAAGATGGTAGGATAACTAGATTATAAGCAAACGTTGCAGAAAGTTTGAAAATTGTATTAAGTCAAAGAGGAGAACAGAACTGAGACTATAAACATGATGTGATGGTGTCAAGTTTGCAGCTCTTCTTCACAGAATTGATGTCGTAAGATGGTGTATGTACTATAAAAAAATATATATTATTTAAAACAAACGGCAGAAGTTGATAACTGATTAATCTTTCATTACGTAAAAATACCATAGCACAAACTGTCCATTATTGCTAATTACAGATTCTTTAAAGTGAGGATTTGTTGATTTTTCACTGTAAATCAGAAACGTTGGTGTCTGGAGCTGAAACAGTTAGTCGATTAATTTTATTGGTTGATCGACTAAATATGAATCAGCAACTATTTTGATAATCAATTAACCCTGTGAACTTTGCAATAGAAATGTTCTGCCATTGCCTATATTGCCTATTTTTGCTTATTGTGACTTCATTTCTCGGAGTATCTTCAAATGCATTATATCCCTAAATATGTACAACCTAAGCTAAAAGGTTATATAAGTCAATAAACTATAATAATTTCAATAAATAATAAATATAAAAATTTGACGTTTTTTTTTAAATAAAATGTTATAAAACATATTGATGCAAAAGATTTGTAAATGTAGAAACATGACCAAATATTTCATATCACTCCGTAAGTTATTTGAATAATGCACTTTTTTTTCCTTTTCTTTTTTAGCTAATACTTATGAGCAGATAGTGCAAAGGCTTTTTGATAGTTTCGTTACGTCTGTAAGTAAAGATGTCATCACGAGCGTACAACGTTCAGCAGCTGCCACTGGGAGGTCCGTTTTTAAAGGGTTAATAGTTTGAGTTGCTAGTGCCAGCTTTTTTTAATGGACTCTGGAAAATTGTGATGCCACTATGAATAATGAATAAAGAAAATAATGCACAGATTAATCAGTAATGAAAACAAGCATCCAAAAATAATGAGACACTGAAATCTCCCTCCCCCATCTGTAGAGCACTTCCACATTTCCTTGTCGCAGTTCGTTCACAAACACTAACTGGACTGAATAGCACCAGGAATTATTAAAAACAATTGAATTGCATAAAGCAGCGGCTGTATCAGCACCTGTCTTTCTGCTGCAGTGTATCCGATTCCCTGCAGCTTTCTGGGAGTTTGTTTCCACGTAGCTGGATCATCCTCCGACTCCACATTCATGAGATCTATTTCACAGGCTGTGTTCTTCCAGACATTCGCATCAGCTCACTGGAGCCGATCCAGAAATAGGTCAAAGACTAGAAGTCATTAATGATGCATCATACAGTTTAACAGTAGATTACATGAGGCATAATGCAGTTTTTGTTTTGGGTATACTGTGGTTCATTTGAGGATGTTTTCTTATGATCATGCATTTTTTTTGTTATGATGCTTCTTCCCCATTTCTGTAGCTGTAAAGGGTTGTGACATTATTGTGTTGTACTGTAGGTGTTAAAATCTTCTGTTTGATAAGCACATTGTGCTGTTTTTTTGTCTGCAAAAGAAAAGACCCCCGGTGCTTTGCTGCATGTTTACCTGATAGTTCAGAGAGACGGAACAGCAGAAATGTTTGTTCCACTGATTTCACTCCCATCTCAACCTCTCTCAGTTTGCTCACACACACACACATGCTCCTCCACTGGTAACATGCATTTCATGTCAGACACAGTTCAGAAAATTGGTTTTGTGTGTTTCCTTCCGATTTATTGTTTCTGATAGTTGTTGAAAGAAAGGATTCGAGGCGAGACACTGATCAGGGACTTCTGCTCTCTTTTCATTTCACTGCAGTGTGTCACACTGTCACCAAGGCTACTGTGTGTTTGTCCTTGTATCTGTCTGGCGACATGCACACATGTCTGGCAGCGACACAGCCGCTCTCATCCGAGTGTTTTTGAGCGTAGTGTGCTGTGCAGCGTAGAGAGCTCTCCAGTTGTGTACTTCTGTGACAGATTTAGTGCAGAAAAGCTTCTTTCTTTCCAGCATAAAAAATGCATCTGACTCCTCCTGAGGACTTTCTCACATGATGCTAAATATGGCATCATGTGTCATAATGTGTATTCTCTGTTATTGCTGATTTGCTGTCTTATGCATGTCTGCATGAACAGAATGAAATGAGCTGCATTGCGGTGGAACACAGCTCGTTTCTGATTTCAGCCTCCTGATATCGTCCTATATAGGTGAACCATGTTGGAGAGGTGCGCAGCGTCCAGCAGGCGCCGACTGTTGTTGTGTCAGAGAGAGCAGCACCTGACTTGAGGGCGGGGAACAGCGTGGTCTCCTATGGCAACGGAACAGTCAGCATCCACAGCGAGGGAAATTATAATAGCAACAGGTGAGAGATGGTCGCAGAGTCTGACTGTGACGCCAGAACGCCACAGTATGGACTCATCACAAAAACATGTTTCTGTCCTGAACTTTAAAATGCACACATCTTACTTCCTCCGAGGGTTGATGCCTAATGTTTGGCTGCTCTCCAGACAGTTATTAGATAATAATAATACAAAATAAATTCTTCTTCAGTGCAAATCATATCATTTATCTGTTTTTTTGTTTTTGGTCTTCATTATAGTTCTAATAAATATGTGATGATGAATTGTTTTAAACCGGAAGAAGTGGAACAAAATCGAATCACTGGGTGTAAAATTAGATAATTTGTTGTCGTGGTCTGATCAGATTGATGACATTGTTTCCACGATGGGAAAGGGTCTTGCAATTTCAAGGAAATGTTCTGCCCACAGTCTGTTCCAGCTTTTGTTATGGTTGACGTTGTTCGGTCATTAGCAGCTGAGAAACATCTAAAAAAAAACAACTTCATATTGCACAGAACAGAGCAGCCAGATTAGATCTTCATTGTTTTTTTTTCGTGCTAATGTGTGTGAGTATCATTTAAACCTGCAGTAGGCAGAATGTTTTTTGCATCATTGGTTCAAAAAGTCCATAATAACCTTTCAGCATATTGTAATTCAAGTGTTCTGGGAGAAAACTAGACTCCTGCACCTCCTCATGGCTCTGTTTTCAGGCTTTAAAAAATCTATATCTAAATACTTTGGCCAATCACAGGTCATTTCAGAGAGAGAGCGTTCCTATTGGCTGTTCATTCAACGGAGGTAGCTGTCAATCACTCTCTGATTGGTTGTTTTCCTCCGGTCTGTGAAATCTTGCAGATGCCATTAGGAGCACCGGAGGACTCAGAGGAGCATGATTTTTTTCAGATTACCTATCTCATGCACTACTGAGGGACCGTTTTATAAAAATAACTTTTTCAATCATATTTGCTCAAGTTCTACCTACTGCTGCTTTATACCTGATGCTAAATGTTGAGTCTAAATTCAAATCTGTTATTCATGATTTTGTTCAGCTTTTGTGGCCTACAGCCTAATATTTTGAGAGGATAATGATGCATATCATGTT
The DNA here is from genome assembly GCF_043250625.1 of Sebastes fasciatus. Classification (NCBI taxonomy): domain Eukaryota; kingdom Metazoa; phylum Chordata; class Actinopteri; order Perciformes; family Sebastidae; genus Sebastes; species Sebastes fasciatus. Next base: position 13,435,347 of record NC_133805.1, on the reverse strand, counting down.
TTCAGGCTCTTGGCCTGAAAAGTGTGCTACACCAAATATATATCTATATATATTTTATACACTCAAACCTCTCAGCACTATTTGCTATTCAACAAATAGGCAATACCAGAATCAGCAACCTTGAATTTGCAGCTTAAGCTCTAATAAATCCAACATAAATAAATGTAGCTGTAGACATTCAAGCACAAATACACCATCAATCATCTAGTACTCCAACTTCATCTATGTGTGTTGCTTTTCAATATAGTTTCTCTGCAGACAACAGTAATGGTCGGGGAGCTGAGCCTCTGTACCAGAACAGCAGGGTCACAGTTTGCTCCAGCAGCTCCTCAGACGAGCCCGACAGCATCAGGAAACCTCCTCACGTGGAGAAGGAGCAGAAGAAGGACCGAGGGCCCAAGCCCGCCGCTGCTCGGGAGGCGATGGAGTCCCCGTATGAAACTGGTTACACCACCGGAGACACTGGCAACGAGCTGGACCGGGACCACACAGATCACCTCTACAGGTGGGCCACTACCAGCTAATACTGACAGCTGGGTGTGTTTGTCATCTGAGCATTTAAACATGTTCATTTGTACAGCACATACTACCCAGGGGCAGTACAAAGTGTTTTTCTATAATTCATTAAAGCAAAAAAAAACACAACATAAAACATTAAAGGGACTGTTTGTAACTTTTTACACGTCTAAATCTACCGGGTCGGGATCCCATGTGGCCGGACACTCTGCTCCTCTGCCTGCTTGCCTTCACCAACACACAGCGCGCGTTCTCGCTGTCTCGCGCCACCTCTAGACGTGAACGCGCGCTCACTCCACACTACAGAAGAGTTAGTTTAGCTCTGCTGAAATAACTGCTGCAGCTCCTCCAGACCAACAGAGGTTTCCCATGTCTTGTGAAGTGGCGGGGCTCTGCAGCGAGTTACTTTATCGCCTCCGACCGGGTGCTGGTGTCTCCCTGCGGTCGCAGTCGGGACGGCGATAACGTTTCTCTTCCGGGGCTGAAGCAGGAAGAGAAACACTAGGATCAGATCTAAATCATGTTCATGGAGAGACCTCAGTCTGGTCAGCTAACATTACTGCCAAGCAGGTGAAATATAGAGTGATATTGTGGTTTTAGCTGACGTGTGTCGCCTCAGTTTTGAGCGATGCTCGTTCAGGTATATTTAGAGCGAGCAAGCGCGAGCCCAACGCTGACTTTCGTTGACTTAACAGCCACAGGTGTCGCTGTTAAGCATTTCTGAAAGTTACAAATAGTCCCTTTAAAAAAAATTGGGGTGAATATGATACTTAAGTTTAGTTACTGTAATCCAACAGAAACATTGTTATTTCACTGGAGAGCTGTATTGTCTACATGCTCCTTCAGATATATTTTTATGTATTCTTTTTGTAGTTCAAGGCAGGAAAAGACTGAGTGTAAAGATGTTGAATATCAGCATTTTGTTTGCTATTAGCAGCTTGAAGCAAGAAAAACTTGTCAGTTTTTAAAAAACCCTCGGCTGAACCCAAATTAAAGTATTTAAGACCAATCTGAGAGGAAGCCCCACTTCCCTCTGGCTTTACTTTTTCTCTAATTAATCACAGTATCAATGGATGTGCCCTGCTCAGAAAGAGTATTCATGTTATTTCAGAATAAAATGCTGTTATATTACAAATACTGGCATCACTACTGTCTTTAAGGCAAGTTGGCCAACTGTTTTTTTTTAATTATTATTCTAATTAAATACTGGTAAGACTGATAAAACAAGCTCATCCCTTTCTCTTTTCGCCACTGCCTCAATAATTGTTTTAATTTAATAATCATTTCATGTCTTCATGTTAATATCCCACTCCAGGCTGTACCCAGAGATAACTTCAGACGAGCAGCGCCGCCAGTACAAGAGGGAGTTTGACTCCGACCTGGCGCGCTATAAGAGCCTCTGTGCTGAAATGGATGAGATCAGCGACCAGATGCACAAGCTGAGCCGAGAACTGGACATATTGGACGGAGGCTCCATGAAGTACCAGGTAGAGGAAAACAGTAGGGAGTAGATCACAGTGGAAAAACTCAGGGCCGACTGCCAGACTATACAGTCATAGCTGTGCCTTTTAATTAAACAGCTTCCTCAGTATGATGAGTCTATTGGACTGCCATAGAAACACAAAACTGAACCAAGCCACAGTTCACCTTTGTGCTACAATTTCAGAATTCTCTTATATTGTTAATGTATGTTATAAAGTCAGCACATTTCAGTAAGATAATTTGTATTTCCATTTTCAGGGTGTGGCAGACGAGTATAACCGACTCAAAGACCTGAAAAAGGTGAGTGGAATTAGATCTGTAGTATCATAATGTGAAGTTAAAGGAATAGTTGGGCATTTTGGGAAATAGGCTTCTCTTTCTTGCCGAGAGTTAGATGAGAAGATCGATACCACTCTCATGTTTGTACGGTTAATATGAAGCTGCAGCCGGTTAGCTTAGCTTAGCATAAAGACTGGAAGCAGGGGGAAACAGCTAGCCTGGCTCTGTACAAAGGTAGCATTTCTTGGAGTCTCAGCCGTTACCTGACAACATCACCAAATTTAAATTGTCACAATAGTTAATTGTAATAGGAAGTAAAATCTTACAAAGACACAAGAAATAGTCTGGTTTGGCGCATAACCACTTATAACACTACAACTTGCTGTTTCCGCCTGTTTCCAGTATCATGTCAAGCTAAGCTAACCGGCTCCGAGCTTCATATTTAACGCAGATATGAGAGCGGTATTACCTGATATTCTTATCTAACTTAAAAAAAAGGTGAATGAACAAATTTCTCAAAACTATTTTTCTACTTGTATCGCTACTACTACTGATAATGTTGATTGTTAAAGGAACAGTGTGTGACATTTTGGGGGATATGATATTCATAACTATGTTTTCATGTGTATAATCACCTGAAACTAAGAATCGTTATGACAAACCAAACACTGGCTCCAGAGAGAGCTTTTTGCGTTTTTATGTTACCTGAAGACCACCGTAGTAGACCTCCGACACGTTTGTGAAACTGCTGTAACGTGAGCTGCAGTGTGCAAAACCGTAGTACCGCCAGCCGCCATCTGACTTCTGTTGCTCCTAAAGTGGTGTTATCATGGTAAGGATGAGTAAGGCGCACGGCGTTACCACGGTTTTGCACTCGGCGGCTCACGTTACCACAGTCTTGGAATGGAAGGAGTGAGCGGAGGGGTACTCAGTTGGTTGCAATCTGCAACCACACCACTACATGCCGCCAACTACTACACACTGTCCCTTTAATATCCACTTTCTTAAATTTCTCTTTCTTCTAGACGTCAGACTATCAAGCAAAGAAGAAGCAGTGCAAAGAACTTCGGCAAAAACTTTTCCACATCAAACGTCTGGTGAAAATCTTTGACCAAGGTCTGTGTTAAGTGTGTCTTAATAATCTGTCCAAACAGCCGAGGATGAACACTGACAAGGTGTGACCCGGCTAAAGAGACAAGGATTTATCCTCCGTTTTGTCTCCAGTTTTACTGCTTTGCTGTTTGAAGTTCAGCCTTCATACTGGCCTTACAGTCACTGAACCTCAACTGGTTTTGACCCTGATGTTTACAACTTCTGTATTACTTTGCAGCTGTCGGAGTAGATTACTGTTGCGTCAGAGCTACTGATCGACTTTTCTGTGTGGTTGTAACAACATGGCACTATTAACATTTGAATTTGTTGAACCTTGTGTTAGATTTTTACTTTAAATGTCAATGACAATTTGACTTTATTGTTCAATTGTTACAGAATGTTGTAGTATGGGAAGTAATGTATCAGTTTTTATACAGAAATAATGTCATGAATGAAGATATAACAGAAACGGAGAACATGATTTAAGTAAATCAGCAGTTTAAACATATGAATTCCCTTTCAGAATACACTTATACATTTATGGTACATGTTGCAGTGTTTATTTGGCATTCTTCATACAGATGTAATTACAACACTTTTCAAGTAGTTTGAAAAAAAAAAAAAAAACATAACAAAAGACACATCGTCATCTTTTGATTCTTTTAATAACGTTGCCATACACATGTAATTTAAAAATGTAAGAACTCAGTAACACAAAGATAAGAAAACATTAATAGTATATTTTTCTTTTTTTTTCTCTCGATGACATGTTTGTGTGGGCTGTTGCCTAAAAGAATATCCAAACAACTTTCAAAAGGCCCGGCGGTAGATCATGAAGCAGAGTTACATCCTTCTACTTTGTGTTTGAAAAAAAACTAAATTGCTGAAATATGTCGTATTTAGAGTTGATTTCGTTCTTTCCTTTCAAATATTTCACTCTGGATTTTGTAAACTCGCCTCTTGAAATACCTGTGTGAGGTAAATCCTGGTGGACCAGCGAATCAGGGCCCATCTTCTTTGAACTTTGTCACAGATAGCGTGATGTTTTGGCATTGAATATCCTCCAAGTGCAGTTTTCCCACCAGATTTTCATCCATTACAGTATCATCTTGCATCATTCACAACAGTAGAGACTCACTCAGAACATCTCTATGTCATATCAGCTGTAATGGCATGAAGATAAGCTTGTTTTGTCACCCTATTCGACGGTTTCAGGCCATTATATAGGCGTTTTGATTGCTATAAGCACCATAGATGTGGGTCAGTAGGGGCCTACTGGGTTGTAAAAGTGAAAGCAAAACTTAAAAGCAACATGTTCTAACACGTAAAACTGAATGAAATGTTACGTTTTGAAAGCAAACAAAGACTTCTTTAGGTTTAGGCAACAAAAACAGTTAGGTTTAGAGAAAAACATTGTGTTGTGGCTTAAAATAATTACATTTCAAAACTGAAAGTGAAACTTAGCGCTTATAAACTCAAAGACACACGGGATGTGAACCCCGGCTCCTGGTGAAAACGCCAAGCTATCTATACTACAGCGCATGGCTCCTGTCATAATTACTTAGGTAGCTAGAGGTCGCTGTCGTGTTCTTTTATACTTTCTTTCTCTGATCTACCATGTGAATAGATGATAAAACCTGCTATTGGGTGTAGTAGGCCCCTATTGACCCATATCTATGGTGCTTATAGCGACTGATAACGCCTATTTAATGGCCTGATAACAGTCTAATCGGCTGCTTTTTTGACATCTAAACAGATGACAGAGGTATTTTCATGTAAATACATATAGAAAAAAAACATTTAGGATCTAACAGTGAAAGCAATACTTAAATGTTTAAATGAACCTTTAATTACATAATGTAAAAGAATAAAACCGTCTCCAAAACAACATTTGAACATGCAAAAAGACAATGTTGGCCTCAATATATGTACATTTCAATACATTTCTCACGGGCTCATCACCCCCAGAAACAGAGACTGATCAACGTAAACTGGTATTTAATTAGTATTATAAACTCTCTCACCGCCAACTAATAACTAATTCTTGTATCTTGAGTTGTTTTACTAGAACCCGAGTTGATGTCAGCCTGCCGTTTCTCAATAATAATAAAAAACAAAACAAGCTTGATCCAAACAATGCTTAATAGCTGAATTCACCTCATTCAGTCAGTCAAAATTCATATTCAAAACACAAGTCAAAATCACTTTGGGGATCTTTTTTTTAAAAAAAGATACAAGACGAATGCTTCATGTTTCATGTGTCCCAAATTCAAAATGAATAACAAGGCAGTTGTCAAAAAGAAGGCGGTTTCTGGTGAACAACATTTACAGAGGTTTGTGTTTAGGAAATATCAGACTGAAGCATTCTGATGTCTAGTGAGGTATTAGTCCACTCTCATGTAACTGTGGCGTTTTTTTTGACAAAATCTTTCAACTACAGCAACAGTGAGCCCTGTGAATGAATTTAAATGCATTGTTCACTCGACGGTGAGGCAGTCACTAGAGTCCATTCGTCTCTTTCTCTCTGCTAAACCATCTCTGAGGATGATGTGATAGACTTTGGTGATTTTTCCTTGGTTTTGTTTTCTTTCTGTTCCATCTGATCGGCTCCTTGGCTTCTTCCTTAGTGTTGAAGCTAAGAGAGCGGTGAGTTCAACGAGGCCTTTACTTTGTCTTAGTTCACCACTGTTTAATTAGATCCGTTCTAATCGTGGTTACCGTGTTGTAATGTTGTGAGGATAAAAAGGTCACTGACTGTATCACAAATGATGAGCCATGGAAAATGAGCCCATGTGGGGGGAAAACTGTTGTGCTGCTTTTCAGCGGCGGGACAGTTTTGTCCTCTAGATGTTTTTGTAGCAGGGTGCTGCTGCCCTCTACATGAAAACTGTGGCGTCTTTAGTCACTATGGCGTGTGGGTGGTGACATGACTGGCTGTGGCCGCCATATCGGAGCCCAGCATGAAAAGCTGGTCTCTGGCCTGAGACCTGGCACCAGAACGACTGGGCTGGCGACAAGACAGATCCAGCCTGGCACTGGCTCCTCTTCTTCACTGGAGGCCCGCGTGGAGACAGAGGGCTCGTGTCACGAGGGGGAATAGAGCGGTTACAGTACAGTACATATGACGGCCAGCTGGCACTGCAGTTTGATAACCACACAGATGGATAGTGATGAGTCAGGAGGTTTCCTGCGGGTCCTTGTCGTCACTAATCCCAGACGGAGACCTCGTCCGCGAGGGGGGGCTATTGTCCTGGGACATACGGCCAGCTGATGGAGCTTCCGGAGAGCTGCATGTCCCGGATCAGCGTCTCGATGGGTGTCTTTCCTACCAGGCGCATGAAGAAGAGCTGCGAGATGAGGCTGGCGGGGACGGCACGCAGGGCGGGGAGGCGCAGGAGCAGGCGTCCGAAGCGCTGAGGCTGACTCGGGTACTGCATCCTCTCATACTCCGTCAGAGCAACCTGAGCCTTCTCCTGCAGAGACTCCACGTGGACCGGGTCTGTGAGACCACAGGCGTCTGAGAAGGAAGGAGGGAGGAGGGAGGAGGCAGTTATTTAATAGTGTGGGCAGGTTACATAAAGAGTCGTGATGAGCCGAGAGGAAGGTTGAAATCCCAGCAGATAATGTGATAAAATGCCCCTGAGGGGAACACATACAAATATAGTGCCTCGCCATGTCTACACTATAAAAAGAAGACATCTAAAACCTATAAACCCTGATCATCGCTTTAGAGAAATAACAGGATGTGGTCATTTACTTAAAAAGATTTGAATGCTTTTGAATGACACGCACTACCCACTAAGCAATTTGTTTAAGGAAGCCACTTTAAAAAGTCTTAAAATGCACAGTGCTGCATAATGATCAGTGACAGCACTGAATTATACAGCACATAGGGCATTATTGCATTTTCATTAATAAGCCAGGAGATGGTGCCATAGTAGGTGAATTCCCAGATTGGTTGCAAATGTACCTGCAGTTCTCCAGATACTTTAGGCTTACAATGTAATTGTAATTGTAATGTGCTTTCAGACTCTAAATATTTGTGTGTGTTCAATTCCTATTTTGTGGTAATCTATAAGAGGGACACCTCAACTATTTTGCACATGAAGATGTAGTCGTGCTTAGTCCTACTCCGCATGTGAAAACAGTTGTTTAAAGAGGACCTATGTGCTTTTTCCCTTTCCTTTAGTGTGTTATATCTTTTTTTTTGTGCATGCAAAAGGTCTGTAAAGTTACAAAGCCCAAAGTCCATGCCAAAGGGAGTTACTCTCCCCACAGAAACACTGCTCCTGAACTGCTGAAACGCCTTGCTTGAAGTCCCGCCTTTTCTTCCATAACGAGGTGATGTCACCAAATAACACATTTGTACACGTTGAACATTAAAACATGTAAACATATTCTAGTAGAATCCCAAAATACAAGTATGCATATGAAAATAAGCATAATAGGTCCCCTTTAATGTCTTCTGTGGCTTTGCAGGAGCTTTGTGAAGTCTGAAAAGGTAACCCTGATGATGTCATAGTGATGTCATCAGGGTTTTCTCAGCTTAAGCTTGGAAACTACAAATTTCTAAGAGAAAGCTTGCATTGAAAACTGGATGTGTGGAGTTTGAAAGGCGTGAGTTTTACCAGGCAGAGGGATGGGTCCGATGAAAGACGCTATTGCGTCGCATTATGGGAAATGAAGGATCAAGTTTTTTGGAGATGCTAGACACCAACGCCTGGACAGGCCAGACTGGGCACGTCAGCAGCGCGTGGCGGCTACGGAACCTCTTGCTTTTTATTTCGGCGCCCTTGTTAACAGGTAAGAGCAGCTATACAGCCCGGGTGAGCAGTGCGGCTCAACTGCGTGTTCTCTAGAGATTCGAGGTCTCAAGGTAAATATTTATTTTTTACTCCACACCTCCTGTTTCCGTTTTAAAATAAAATCCCTCAGGCGTTTTCTATTTTTATTAATATATACAAAAGACCACACGCTTCTTAGCCTTTTCTGTCTAAAATAAGCAGCGCAGCAGCAGAAACACTGCCAGTGTGGACACCACACGCATGAGAGACGCAGCAGTTCAGCGAGGCAGCTGCAACGAGCTGCTGACGTGCCCAGTCTGAGCCACTGCTGTACTCATTATAACCCTTCCTTCATAATGTGTCTCTCTGAAGTCAAACAACTTTATGGAGAGTGCCCCTTTTAAAAGCGGCCAGGATGGTTCTGTTCTGCAGTACATTGTGTTTCAATAGCAGCAGGTAAAACAGACGAGCAGCAACAATCACCTGGTGAGAACAGCGCGATGGCCTTGAGACAACTGTACTCAGCCGAGTCCACCTGCAGCCGGGTCAGCTTGTCCACCTGGTCCTGGAACACCCTCACCTGGTCCATGAAGGACACCACGCGCTCCGCGGACATGGGCGAGGAGTGGAAGCCGGCCGCGGCCAGCAGGGGAGCCATGTGGAGCGGCAGGGCCGACTGGGCGGCGTTGAGGATGAAGAGCTCGCTCCAGCTCAGCCTCAGCAGGGCCACCTGTGGATTTGTGAGTTTGTTAATCAGATTGACCTACACTGTCATCATCCATTATTAATGTTCACTGTATTCATTGTATATTTATGTTTTGATTTGACAACCTATCCTGTTTCTCTCATACATTTCCATCTGATAACAAGGGAATAACGTCCAAACACATCATATCTAACCTGATCTGACACGGGCAGCTCGGGGAAGTAAGGGATGCTTCTGGCCCACTCCACGGTGCTGAAGAGCAGCCTGGCAGCCAGTTCACAGATGTTATCGATCCCCATGGCGTTATCTGGCCCGGCCTGTTGGTTGTACTGGTGTCCAAACCGACTGCTGGGGTACGGCTCGGCTCGCAGCAGCTGGGAAATGAGCTCCGACACCGGCTGACCGCCGCCGCTCCCGCCGTTGTTGTTGTTGTTGTAGAAGTCGCCACCTCCAAGGCCGCTGGCGCCACCTAGGGGCGTGATGGAGGGGCTGAGGCTCGGCTGAGGTGGGATGCGACCGCGTTGAACTGCTGTAGTTTAGTTGGGGTACAAAGGGGAGGGGAGGGGAGGATAGAGAGAGGAGACAGAGAGGAGATGAAAGCAGAAGAGGAGATAAAGAGAGGAGAAAAAGGGTGAAGGACAAGGGAAGGTATAGGAGGGGATTTGGAGAAGAAAACGGAGAGAACTTAAAACTGAGTTCAGCCAGCGGTGTGTGTCAGATTATCAGAAGACAGGCTTGACCCGCTTAGCAAACTACTCCTCAAGATTAAAGGAGGCACAATCGAGCACAGACTGAGAAGCGTGAAAGTGAGGAGAGATGAAGGTTATCTATGGAAATAAAACAAAGACTCCGAGACAAGAATTTACGCTCAATTCAAAATGTGAAACCTCTGAAATATTAATTCTGGAGGAGAATTATAACATGCTATTGCAGTAACCTTCCTATACCCCCATCTTCCTACACACTGCGCTCAAAAACCCCCCTATGAGAAAAGAACTTAGTGTAGAGGAAGCACCATAGCCGTGACAGACGGCATTACTGCCAACACTGAGGCAGCAGGGCAGACTGCTGAATAGAGATGAGTTCATTTGGGGAGATGAGTTCATTTGGGGATATGAATTCATGTGGCAAGCATCTGCTCTGTTTAAGTGTCCTTGAGCAAGACACTGAATCCTCTTCAGCTTCAGGAATGCTGCTCTGTAGCTGACCCTGACCTCTGACCTCTCTGTGGAGGTGGTCAAGTAGAGGCAATCTCTCTGCAGGGAGCCATAATGTGTCTCATTAGCATGCTTTACGACCTGTGAGCATGAGGGGGGAAAACAACCTTCAAACCACACGACTTGTTTCTGTGCATCTATCGGCGTGACGCTGAACGATGCCTCGCTATGGGCTGCACCACTTAAGGTGAAATCCCCCGTATTGGATTCTGCCCGATCGAGCCAACCAGGCAGACGGTTTGTGCAGCTTCAACCAGAGGCTTAAGGCTCTGGGACGCAGGTGTCTTAGCGCTGTATCCCTCTCAGTCACTCTTACACTGGCACTAGATTAAGCCACTTAGTACATGGCATTGAGCGGACACGCATGGCTTGCTCAGCCATGATAGGGCCGAGACAGCCACGTGTGGCGTTTTCTCTGAGCTCACGGAGCAGAAGAGGGCGAGATAATGACGAAGGCAAATTTAACTGTGATTGATTTTTTTTTTTATGTTCTAAGAGCAGCCGATTGAAGTAATGGAACGACTTTCTGAGGCTCTTCACGGAAGGAAATATCAATTATTTCCTTTTTTTATATCAATTAAATTGCCGTATTTGCAATATGTACAATGACAAGTGTGTCCCACAGTGTCTGCAATGCTTTCCAAGGGGTGAAAATGGATGGCAGATTTACAGATCAGGGTAGACAGATACCTTCTTTGCGCATGCCAACGCGGAAACATTTCTTCAGTCGACAGTACTGGCACTGGTTCCTGTGGTGCTGGTCGATCTGACACTCTCTGTTTGATCTGAGAACATAAACACATGGTGATTAAGATGATGATGATGGGACTATAGATGATTGATTATTACCAACTTTCTTTTGAGTTTTTGGGCTCTGCTTTCACCTCAACAAGTGTTTTTTTCAGGTTTTCATGCAGATGTGTAACCAACCCTGCTTTATATACAGAGTTGTTATATTGATTATATAAGTATAAGACGGCATGATACCAACTCTTCCTTGTTAAAGTGCTCTTGAACATTAATATTGCATCAGATTTACCAGAAGGCTCCAGACAACGTTACCATGCTTAGAAAGCAGATGATTGTATCATACAGTGTTACTTCCATTACATATCTCAGCTGTTCTCATGTGTTTAACATTCTCTTTCATTCGTATTCAACTTAAGTAGAGCTGAAACAATTATACAGGATTCATCAATATATCGATCAACAGAAAATCTGCATCTTTTTTGATAATCAGTTCATAGTTTCAGTTTTTTTTCAAACAAAACATGCCAAACATCTTCTGTGTCTCAAATGTGATATGCTTTTCTTTTCATATGTAATTTTAAATTGAACATGTTGATTTTGTGAAGGGTCGTTTTTCACTATTTATTCACATTTCATAGGTATTGAAAACAATCGTTAGTTGCAGCTGTAAACTCAAGATGATAATTATGGAGCTAAAACTGTATGTGGTGAGTCATCAACAGTAAATAGAGTCAAAGAGTTATACACTCTATCTCTCTATATAATTAATGACAATAAAGGTCATTGTTTAACTTTAACTCTTTTGATGTCGATTATAGAAACACCTTTATTTATGGTTCTGTGCCATGCTTCACGAAAATATACTGTAGCAAAGTAGGGCTGCGATTAACAAGTTTAACAATTAATAGTTTATAATCAATAAGTAACATATTCAATTTACTGGTTTTATTTGACCAAGAGTCCAAAACACAGATATTTAGTGTACATATATACAACATACTAAAATATTTAAAAGTCTGGAAACAGATTATGTTTGGCATTTTAACTTGAAACATTACTAAAATGATTATCACAATAGAAAACTAATTGTTTCAGCTCTATCATAGAGATATTAATATTGTAAATGTTATGTTTGTGGTTCCCTGTAGGATTTATTTCACACAAATTGCTTTGTGTAACTGTAACATCTCATTAAGTTTTCTTTATGCATGATTCATTCAGGAATATTTTGTTTGAACAATTAGGCTAAAATAAACTGAAAAATGGCAGCAACGTATCATGTAAAGAGTTTGATCATTAAAGCAGCAGTGGGTAGAAATGGAGCAAATATGATTTAAAAAAATAAGTTATTTTTATGAAACGGCCTCTATATCCTGACAGTAGTGCATGAGACAGGTAATCTGAAAGAAAATCATGTGCCTCTGTGTCCTCCGGTGCTCCCAATGACACCTGCAAGATTTCGCAGACCGGAGGAGAACAACTAATAAGGGCTGAGCTGGAGCCTTGCCGTCTCTGAGCAGCTGTCAATCACTCGTTAACTCCGATCAAACGGTCAAACTAGGCAGCGCTGATCAAATATGTAGTGATTTTACATGCTGTGCCGAGGCTTCGGAGCGTGTGTCGAGTAATCCAGGAAGTTTTCTGTGAAGCACGTATCGAGGCTTGTATCGTTTTAGACAAATGACGTCATTGAAGACGCCCGAAACCGAAATATAGTTGAGAACTTATTATTCCAGAATAAAAACGAATAATGTCTGACATCTATCATTTTCCTTTAGTTACACAAGCACATTCACTGCCCTGTGCCTGGTTAAACCACTGCCACACATCTGGAATATATGTACCCGTCTGACACTATTTGACCGATGGGTGGTTTCGTGTGCATATGAAGCCCAGATGAAGCCTCGTGAAATGAACCCTTTTGCGAACCAATTTTCTGGAGAGCTTCAGTGCTTCATGGAGCTTCATCTCGCCATCACTACAAATATGAATCAATATTCTGTTACTGTAATGCCTATTTCTCAACTCAATTGTTTTCAGAAATATCGTGTAGTGTACTGGAAAATCGGAAGGTTGGTGGTTAAATCCCCGGCTGCTCCGGGTCACATGTCGATGTGTCCTTGAGCAAGACACTTAACCCCAAATTGCTTCCGAAGGCATAGCCATCGGTGTGTGAATGAGTATTTAGATTAGATCCTGATGGGCAAAGTTGGCACCTTAGCAGCCTCTGCCATCAGTGTGTGAATGGGTGAATGCTGACAACGCTCTCTCTCTTTCTGAAATGACCTGTGATTGGCCAAAGTCTCCGATCAAGGGCTAGATTTGTTAAAGCCTGAAACAGAGCCATGAGGAGGCGCAGAAGTCTAGTTATCTCTCAGAACACTTGAATTACAATATGCTGAAAGGTTATTATGGATTTTTTTTACCCAATGATGCCACAAACGTTTTGCCTACTGCAGGTTTAACACACAAGACTCAACTCTACGTTGTTAGAAAGACAGCAGATACATGTTTATGGAAATTGGTTAAAGTCTCCCGTCACGGCTTGATTTTTTTAAAGCCTGAAAACAGAGCCATGAGGAGGCCTCTGCAAGATTTCACAGACCGGAGGAAAACAACCAATCAGAGAATGATTGACAGCTGCCTCTGTTGAATGAACAGCCAATAGGAACGCTCTCTCTCTCTGAAATGACCTGTGTTTGGCCAAAGTTAGATTTTTTAAAGCCTGAAAACAGAGCCATTAGAGGTGCAGAAGTCTAGTTTTCTCTCAGAACACTTGAATTACAATACGCTGAAAGGTTATTATGGATTTTTGTACCAAATGATGCCAAAAACATTCAACCTACTGCAGGTTTAACACACAAGACTCAACTCTGCAAATTTCCCTACTGTGGGACTAATAAAACAATATCTATCTAACTCTACATTGATAGAAAAGAGAGCAGATGCATGTTCATGCAAAAGAAAATAACTATAATGCATTCATAACTCCATCATGTGTAGCCTATAAGTGTGGCTAGGTGCATGTTTTCTTTTTTATTCAGACTTATCAGACTAAACAAACAAACTAAACTACCCACAATGCTCCCCTCTGTCTCACCTGCATGTGTAGCTGAGGTTGCGCCTCACGCTCCTCTTGAAGAAGCTCTTGCAGCCCTCGCACGTGAACACGCCGTAGTGTTTCCCGCTGGACTTGTCCCCGCACACCACGCAGTCCACCACGCACGACTTGTCCTCGTCCCCGGCCTCCATGTCGCTTCCTCCGGCCTGAGGAGAGCCTTCCTCCTCCTCTCCGCCTCGCAGGTAGCTCTTGTTCTCCGGTAGCCCGTTAGTGCCCCCGTTGGGATCTCCCCAGCCCCCACTCACCATGGCCATCGCTCGGTTACCGAACCACGGCGGAGGAAAACGGGACAGGCAGCCAAGATGTCTGGCTGCTGTCAAGGTAACATAAATATATAAAAGAAATAAAAGAAATAAAAGAAAGTGTGTTCCCCCTCCTCACCTGCACGCCTCTCGTGCTCTCATTAAGGTTATTTTACAAAATAAAAGTCCTCAGGCTGAAAAAAGCAGATGTCAATGAGAAAACACAGCTACAGCTTTGAGGAGGAGAAAAAAACAAACAGTCTCCTCCCACTCCACTATGACCTGGAAACAGTCTCACTGTGGCAACTTTTAGTTTTGCATGCCTGTGGATTTCAATTCAACATTTCTCTTCTTCATCTCCAGCTCCTACTTTGTTGTTTTTCTCCTTTTTTTCTCTGTAGAAGATAGCAGCTCCAGTCTTCTGCACAGGGAACCTTTCACAGGAAACAAGCAGTCAAACACACGGTTGCACAGTCTCTTAAAAAGAGCAAACAATGGCAGAAAAGATTTGCAAATGAGGTGATAATCTCTAACACATACAGCTCTGTCTCTGTAGCAACAGACAGTAATGGCTGCAAAAAGGACCTCGGTGTAGCTTTGCCTGCCTTAGCACATGCCCGTAGAGGCTTTTGACCACCCCTCTTAAAGCACCCCTTACACTGAATCTGCTCTCATTCCTCACATAAAAGCAGCTGACATATTCACCTCTAAAATCCTTGCAGAAATGCTTACCTCGACGTCAATGTGCTGCAAAAATAAATCTCGCTCTAGATCTTCCCTCCATGCAGCGAGGCTGCAGACACAGCTCTGCTATTCTGCTGTAATCCTCTCAGCTGCAGCAGCATTGTGTGAGTGACCCACAAATGAAGACCACATCCAGCAAAAACAAGCTGATGTCCACACATCACTTCTTTCATCTTCTCCTTCTTCCAGGCGGCAGCAGCCGACGAGGCAAGCGACGTGGACCGCTCACCTCCCACAAAGATACACAGCACAAGTCAACACAAGGAAGTGATCTCTCTCTCTTTCCTGCTTGTTGTTGTAGTGCTCGGTGGTGACGATATCCTCCGTGCTGCTTCCTTCCCAAAATAAAAAAAGAAGCAGGATGGTGTCCGTCTGCTCAGCCCTCCATAGTTCCTGTGGTTGCTCTCCAGGCACTCATGCGGGCTTCTCCTCCTCCTCCAGCCTTTTGTCAGTGCTTGCCCACCAAGAACTAATGACTTGCGGCCTAGCCCTTGCTCTTCATCCGTGTGTGTGTGTGTGAAGCCTTTCCCTATGGCGAGCAGGAGGTGGGGGTGGAAGGGACGCTCTTCTCCCTCTCTCTCTCTCTCTCTCTCTCTCTCTCTCTCTCCCTCTTTCTCTCTCAGGCTCCACAAATCAAATTATGATTGAAGAAAATGGCCACAGCAGCCAGAGACGGGCTGGATTTCTCAGCTTTTTTTTTTCTCCTCCTCGCCCCTCTTTCCCCTTGTCTGTTTTCATCCAACCTATTTGTGTGTTGAGAGAGAGATCAAGCAGAGGGAGGGAGGTAGGGAGTGTGTGTGTGTGCAGAGGGGGAGGGGGCAGTGTGTGTGTGTGTGTGTGTGTGTGTGTGTGTGTGTGTGTGTGCTCCCAGGGATTTGACACTGCTATTCAAGCCCTGCGGTTTCCATGGTGCTGGCTGCCTTATATGGCCATCGGAGTCAAAGAGCAAAGAGAGTGGGCTGTGTGGGGCCAGTATGCACACACACACACACACACACACACACACACAGGAAGGATGTGGAGGATCTCTCTCTTCAGAGATGCAGAGAGCGTGACCCCGAGGCCTCGGAAAACACTCCGACAATACCAGATTACCTCGAAGCCCCGCAACAAACACAAGCAAGCCGAGCTCCCGCCTGCGTGCCCTTTGTCTTTTCGAAAGCAATCAAATGTAGAGAGGGGGGCAAAGTTTTGACGTTGCGGTAGGCGATTTGAGACGCAAAGCGGCACAGTGGTGAGCTTTATATCTCAGAGGGAGGATATATATCTCTCCCTCTTGAATAGCACACTTTGATCTCGCGTATAGCAGCCCCCCACGCTTGAGACCAGCTTATTGTGCTGGAAGTACTGTTTTGTGGTCATTGCTCATTTGCTCAAGGCACCTCTTGTCTGTGGAGCACACGGTGATTTGTGTTCGAGGTGACCCCGAGAGGTCAGACCGACTTTCACACCCCTGCCACGCTGAAAAAGCCCAGGGTCAAACGCAGATAAAGGGGAGGGGAGGAGAGAACGCACAGCAGAGCCTGGATAAGGGCTTTAAGAGATAAGTGGCGAATCTGCTTGTAAATGCGCAGCTCTTCGGGGTCGCAGTCGTAGATATGGCGAGATGAAAGTGTCAGTCCCCCGAGATTCCCTATATGCAACTTGTTGTCTTATCTCGGCAGCGTTTACAGAGGTTTTAAAGGCATTCTTCCCCCCCACTACAAACACTTTATGGCATTCCTAAATCTGAACCCAGCTTTACCCCCTGGAGGACGGACTGTGTGTGTGTGTGTGTGTGACAGAGAAGCATTGTCCTGCATTGTGTGGCTAATGGGTCATCAGAGGGTTGTGTGTGTGTGTGTGTGTGTGTGTTAATTTGAATGAAAGTCCCTTTAATTAGGCCGCTGTGCCTGCTTATTGTCACTTCTTGTGTTGGGAAAGATTAGGCTTGTCAAATAAAGGCTGCTTGTAAAGGACTCTGTGTGTGTGTGTGAGAGAAGATGAGATAACCACAGAGCAATAGTTAATCAATAGTTTTATACTTAAGAAACAGCATATTTGAGTAGTTATTCTGTTTATTGATTTTTGTTTTTGTTTTTTTAATAGTTGATATCATCTCAGTGTTCATTTAACTCCAGCTTTTTGAGTCCATTTTCTGTAATATTTGAATATTTAATCCCAGTTGTAGTGCAGTCACTGATGTCATCATACTGGTGGTGACGTCCACGTTGACATTTATTTCGGTCACATTCAGTTAATTTGCTGCTACCCAGCATCAACAGGCTTGCCTAATCTTGTCTTCCAGAGACACCAAACCGACATCAAAGAACTAGTGGTGACGAAGGCCACCAGCTGCGTCGCCTCACATCACCTTTGTCTTGGCCAAAAAGTTGCACTCGAACACACCGCAAAGACTACAGCCGACGGCAAACTACCAACTACGTTCTGAGCCTGCGTGAGATGAAATAACTCCACACCAGCAGGGTAGTCTGTATTTGTCTTTCAAAAAGGGAAACCGGTAGACCGAGGACTGCGGATATACAAGCCGTTGTTATGATACGTACATGAAATAAAGCGCCGTCTGCCGACCATGTTCACACCACTCTCACCACTTAGCTTCTTTCCAGATTGCCATGTCGCTGTAAAAATATCTGTGTATTGGAATGATCAGATGAGTGCAAGATGAAAAATAAGAGCCTTCTGTGATTTTACTCTTGACTTTACTCGTTGGCTTGCTTTCCTCTTGTCCATTTATCTTTTCGTGCACTGATTTGTTTAAACTGATCAGAGTGATTTCTCTCATCGACGTGCTCCGCCGCCGATTCAACATGCTGAATCGGCTGAAAAAACGGAGACACAGGCAGACTAGAGCCGACGGTGCAGGACGCACCGAAAAAAACTAGTCCAACAGACGCACACCGACGGCACCAAACTGTCCGACGGCTGACCGTCGGCTTGGTGTGTCAGGGACTTTACGTCTGCTCCAGTCCTCCTGTGGATTTTAACCCCTGGATACTGGACTTCTTCTCTGTCGACATACCTATCAATCTACACTTACCTCACCAAATTGCAACAGAATATTGACAATTACTCAATAATTTACTTAACGTATTGTTATTTCAACAGACTGAATAGTTCTCATATAAAGGAGAAAAAGTATGATAAACTAGATTCAAAGAGATGTCATTTCCACTTCAGTGTGTGTCTGTCTGAGAGATACCACTGGGGGCCGGAGTGACGTGACCTTTGAACCGCCAGACAGGAATGTGGTCGCTCCCAACGAGGAATCCAGAAATGCAAAACTGCAAATGTTGCAAAGAGATGTCTGCCAAGCTGCCAACCCAACAGATATACAGTATTACGAACACAGAGACTGCTGACACTGAAGCAGTTTAACAGTTTAATACCAATGTTCAGTTCAGAAACTATCTCTAGACCAAACCAATCTGTTTTCACTCCTAACTCGTCAAATACCGCAGCTTGGTCAGCGCAGCTTGGTCAGCGCAGCTTGGTCAGCGCAGCTTGGTCAGCGCCCCTCGGCGTCCGATACCTTTATCTTCTGTATGGACAGACAGGGATTTCAATTAACTCCAATGTAAACCCATCCATGTCATTATTAGACGGTCAGAGCAAAAAACACAGGACTTTCTCCCAGAGCGCCGCTGTACGTGTCCCGTGTGAAACCAAGTCAACGTTGACTTCTTTTACATCACTTTTGTTATTTAACTTGTGTACTTAACGCCTAACCAAGTGCTTTTGTTGTGCAAGTAAACCTAAAAACTAAGTGAACCTACGCTGGAAGTTTATTTTGAAAAGAGACTATGCATATAACGATCATCCAAAACTGACACTAGAGGGTTACCTATGGGGCGTCATAGTTTGATGTGCTGAAACGACCACCAGTGTAACAACCAAGTGACAGATTGAGTGTGATAGCTTGATGCTATTAATCTGATATATAGCTAGCAGCAGCTAACACTCCTATTAACTGACCAGACTAACCACAATAATATGTAACTTCAGTTCCTGCTATAATAACTCAGCCTTCATCTTGAGCGATTTGAAGACAATAATTAATAATTTGGAAGCACTAATGAATAATTTCAAGAAACTAATCACTAAATATGTACCCTGAATATCTGTGGGTGTCCATACAAAGGAAAAACCCCCAAGAAATTAATCCGTTTTTAACTCTGAAAACTAATTTGAACAAAAACACAACATTCAAAATAGAATTCATAATAATATCCTGTATATAAACTTTAAACTTACAGTTAATTAGGTACGCCTAGCTATAGGTACCCTATCCTGCATTCATGAACGTTATAATGTTCAGCTTTGTTTGAAAGAGCTGTTGATTGAAACTTTATAGACATTTTGAAGGTTAATCTTTTGTCCATCTCTTTTATTATTGTAACCTTAGTGAAGACAGGATTTATTGCACGGCTCTTGTATCGGACTGCATTAGTTTTCGCTAGATGTACCTAATAAACTGGCAACCACAAAACAGTCACGCAGCCCATGGTTGACACAAACCCCTGATCAACCCACAATTTTAAAATAAAAATCATCCTGTAATTTAGCCCTAAAAACAAAACACAGTTTAACCTGAGTTAGTCTGGCTTTCTGCTATTATAATAATATTATTATTATTATTATTATTAATGATCAAATCTGAATCCTCTCGCTGCTTTGCTGGCTTGTTTCACTGCAGCCATATAAAGTCTATTTCTGGTTTCCCAGGGTTACACAAACACACACACACCTGTTGAGTCTTCTTGCACCACCAGCAGTGAGTGTAAATAGATAAACAATTCTACTCCTCAGCAGGTACACGCACATTTGTATGCACCGCCATGTTTGTCCAAGTCTCTGCCAGAAGGTTTGAATTATTTGATCGTAAACCTCCAGCTTCATGATGTTGCCTCGTCTGAACCTCTGCTCTAAAATCAGCTATTAATTTTACATTACTAACTCCACACGTCATACATACATATTAAGCATATATTCAGGCAAATATTTGTTCTAAGCTGATACATTTTTCATAGATATGTCTATTTAAATGTCCTCACAATTAGAATTTAGTTTAACCACATAAATATATTTTAGCATCAGTTGATTGAGATTGTTGCCGGTTCGGCGTTTTCTAGATTACTCAACAGATTCTTGGAGGTGACTGCAGTTTTACTTGTTTGTAATTAAACCTTTTATGGCATAAAAAAACATTAATATCTTATAGTTTCTGTTTTGTTTAATTGTGTGTGATGTACTTTTTTTTTTAACCTTGTAATGATTTTCAGAAATACTATCCCTTAGTTTTGTCTAGCTTTAAATTGTCAGACTTGTTTTAAAGTTAAGATTACAGGATGGGTCATTAAATCCCATCCTTTGGCATTTGTGGGCAGGCCCTAACACGACTCACTCAGCTATTGATTCAGTTAACATTTCAACCATTTAAGTTAACCTTTAAGGTCTGCTACAGAGGACCGTCCCATAACAAATACGACCCCCCTGTGTGTCTAAAGTTAGGCCAGCCCTCTCCCCGAGGCATCCCCAGCAACCTGTAATTCAATCTCAGGGCGTTAGTGTGTGTGCTCTCAAGCGCATCAGCATATGGAAAGTAGGTCTTTACTTAAAGTAATCACGAGGCAGCCTTCTCGCAGGGGACTGTGTTTTCACCACGCTCTGATGGCTGTCAAATGTTTAGACTTGCAGTGACAGCTTCACCCTGAGACCAGGGTGACCTCTGACCTTTGAGGAATGGACAAGCCTTGGAAACAAAAACAGACGCCTTTTGTGCGGGTCAAAGGGAAAACATCTGCTGGGGCTGAGGACACGGAGAGAAGAGGGGGGGATTAACTCTCAGGGATTCATCATTCGGTCTCTGATGAGAGGTGGCTGATGGGAGCACGCAGAAAGTCACTGTAGACGTCGCATCATTACGACCCAAATCCCCCTTATTTTACCCATTAATGCCCCCAGCCGCCACTCGGCTCAGCGGGAAAAATTGATTAAAAAAAGCAGATAAATACAATATGAGGGAGAATTTCCTTGATATGAATGCTACAGTCTTTCTTATCACATCACCACAGGAGCCGCTGGTCACAGCCAGCCTTTCATTTTTCGATTGAATTTGAGCCTGAATAAATGATCTGAGAGGACTGCACATCACAGGGCCCGTTGAGAAAATCCATTTGAACAATTCTGGCTTTGATATCATCGTGCATTGTCATGATAAATGAGCGTCTGAATTTTTTAACCCCAACGAAGCAGTACAGTATGATTTAAATTCGGCCGAGCTGGAGCGTAGATAACAAAAGAAGTCTCTCTCCGCTTAACACAAACTGGGCACATGCAGCTATTTAGCACCATGTTGTTTATTTGTCTCTGTTCTGTGTGGTGGTTGACTTGGGTATTTATCACTTCCCCTCTGTGTCTCTCAGTAACAGAGACCTCTTTCTTCAGGCTAGCCATCTGATATGGCACACGGCTATGATATGGGTAACCAGATCCTTCAGAGCAACTTACCCATTAGCCAAACATCTCTGGAGGGAAACCTCATGGTGTGATTCTATGTGTTAATGGGGCGTTATCGGTCAGGAAGCTTGTTGTTCTGCGAGGGCAGGTAAAACAATACGGCAGGTGGGTGGAGTGAGAAGAGAAAAAAAAAGAGAAGTTGGATTATTTTCCATTAAAGGGATAGTTTGACTTTTTAGGAGGTACTCGTATTGAGCAGTTGCCAAGCAACCAGCAGAGACTCCAATAAGTTATTACTCCCAGCCAACAAATAGTTGTTGTAAAAACACAAAAAAGTTTTACTACTGTTTTTACACAGATTAATAAATAAGTAAAATATAACTAGAAGAGCAATACCACAGTCATATCTGTTATATACAACTCATATGAAACTACAGCCAGGAGATGCTTTGCTTAGTTTAGCTTAGCATTAAAACTGGAAACGGGAGCAAATGGCTAGATTGACTCTTTCCAATTAATAAAAAAGATAACAGGAAGTACCTGTGCATGGTTAAGAAAGTGGTACACAACCCAACCCCTAAATCTACAACTTACTACACCTCTTCTTCTTCCATCTTGTTATATATATTTTTCTTCTCTTTTTACATTATATATTATTATATTATATGTATTATTATATATATTTTTCCTCTTTTTTACATTATATATTATATATTATATGTATTATTATATTATATTTCCCCCTTTTTGACATAATATACTATATATATATATATAGTATAATATGTCAAAAAGAAATACAAATTATATATATATATATATATATATATATATTTAATTTTTATTTTATTTTATTTATTTTTATTTAATTTTTCATATTTCTCTTTTATTTTTTGGGGTTGTCGTACCCATGTGCCATCTGGGGTGGGGATATTTTTAAGACTGGAGGGGCAAATAAGAGCCCTTTGTCGTGCAGATAAATTAACATAATATTCGTGGATTAAAACAAAAGAATACCATGATTGTGTATTTATGTTAAAATGATCCATGTCCAGTATTACAGATGTTTGTACATGCTGATAATTTGCTGTTATAGTCAATCTAACCCCCGGTAATGAAAAATACAAATTTGATCACATACGTTTTACACTTCTGTTTTTGTACGGTTTAAAAACAACAACAAGATATAACATGTTAATTGGTGAGCTTTTCAGGTATGCTGATTTTGATACCTGTGGACAGAGCCAGGCTGTTTCCCCCTGTTTCTAGTCTTTGTGCTAAGCTAAGCTAACCGGCTGCTGGCTCCATGGTGGTATCGATCCTCTCATCTAGCTCTAGGCAAGAATGTGAATAAGGTTAATTCCCAAAATGTAATTTTTTTTAAGAAATATAATTTACTTTGCATTTACATTTGTCAACTTAGCCTGACTCTTGAAATACTTTTACACTTATAGTACGTAAGAAAGTAAAAAAAGATTATATTCATCCAGATTCGAGGTTAGTTTACATTTTTCATACTTCGAGGTTTATTGTTAGTTTAACAATTCAGGAGCGTAGACTGTATGTGAGACTCCATCCATCAAATATTGAACACATCAGATCTAAACAGTAAAAGCCATGAATAAGTAAAATCCCATTGTTAAACATGATGTATACAGGACACAGCTGTTTATAGTGTCCCCATGTGCTACCATCTTTTTACTGCTTTACTTCAGGATCATTTATTTCTGAAATCTTCATTTATTCACTACATTTATTGCTAAATGGAGCGTTGAGGCAGTCTTCAGCTGTTATATGCAGTTATATTGATCCTCCACTAGGTGTCAGTGTTTCATGACAATTCATACTGTGTGTGTGTGTTTGTGTGAATATTGCATATTGCATTGAGACTGTCCTCTCCTTGTGCAATCAGTCCAAATAGAATATCAAATCTTGTTTCAAATAGCAAAATTATGACCAGCTTTTATACATACATGCATGATAATAATATATATATGTATGTATATGTAACAATATTAAACAGTATTATCAGTTTAAATACATTAAAGCCCTTTTAAGTTTGTGTATTATCTAGTTGTTAGATATATCAACAGTTTTTACTTGTATAGTTTAAATTAAGAAAAAATCTTTCAACATTTACCAAGAAATACAAAAGAATGCCAAAATTCTTATATTTAGTGTCTATGTATATTTCATCAGTTACTATCTGTTTTGTAGTTGTGTGAATGTGGAGTGTGTGGAGGTAGTGTTGAAAAGAGCCAGGTGCTTTGACGCCACCATGTGTTAAAGTGTTAAACATATGGTGGAAACTTCATTAGATTTTATAATTTGGTTCTATTGTCTGAGATTTATCTTCAATTACACTGAATTTATAAGAAATTTCTGTATGTTTTCTATTTATGTTGCCTATTATTTCACCATATTTCATATCTGATGCTGCTCATTCAAATTTTATTATTTTCTTTATTTTGTTTTATTTTTTGACTTTTCCATTTCATCTTAGTTTTCAGAGTTTGTTTGCTAGTTTTAGTGTAGTTTCAGTTTTTACACTGAGCTCCCTACAACCAAAAAAATCGCAAGTTGCATTAATGCGCTAAAGAAATTAGTGGCGCTAAAACAAATATGCATTAACGCGTTATTATCAGGTTAATTTTGACACCCCTAATATTTAGTTTGTTTGTTTTTGTAAGGCCAGGTATAATGTCTCAGAAGTATGTATATACATACACAGTAGATATACATACCACATGTTTGGAGAACTGTGTAGGAATGTTTAATGTTTTTTCTACTTTAGTGAAGCAATTGTGGCACAGTGCCATCTCCTGGTATGTCAAGTCCGTTCAATTTCTGTAGTTCAATGTCACGACAGTTGACGGATATTCGTCTTCTTTTTCTGGTAGTGATATATTATAGGTAAAAAACCTGAAACTTAAATGAATTTACGTTCATTTTTATTTTATTTTTATTTGGGTTTTTTAACCAGACGATATCGTTTCAGTTCAGTTTTTCTTAAAGAATATAATATTTATTTAGTTGCAGTTTACTAAACATATTTTTCACTGCTTAGTTTGCTTTCGTTGTAGTTTCAGTTTTAGTTTACTATAATAACCCTGAGTAGTATTCTGCATTTTAAGCCAAGCTGATCTCAGTGGATGTTGGGTGGGTGTTTGTTGTATGCAAATTCAAGAAACATGAGAGCAGAGGACTTTGTTAAAGCAGCTGGTTACATTTTAATTGTTTTAGTTTTCAACTAATTTTGAGGACTTCTTGTTGAAAGCTGCGTGAGTAGAATAGTGATGTAAGGGACATGTAGTTCATGCTCAACAAAGAGCACCCAAACCAGGGCAAGACAGTCTCAACAGACCTCTTCAGCTGACAGGAAACCATCCCTGTAAACACTTCAGGTTGCTTTGTGTCTAACGGAACATTTCATACCCTAAACACTGCCAAAATCACAATAGAGCTCTGTTCCCTCACCTGACCCATGAAGGGAGCGATCTGTGACACAGAGACGTCTCCAAAAACTGTACAATCTGGTAAAACAGTCGGCTACAGGAGCAGATGCTACTCACTTACGGTAGCTGGGTGGTGTGTGGGAGTGGTGCAGCTTTGGCTTGTTCACCCGTGAGGTGCTTTCAAATTAGACTGTTTCACACCCACATGTGCAGCTTTCGATAAGCGCTGGGGTGAAGAAATCAACTGTATTTCGTTGTTTTGGAAACATTTAGTTTGGATAAACAGTTGTCACTTGAACTGGATAAAATCTCGGTCACAAACAGCTTTGGCCTCTTGAAACTGCTCACTGCTGCCATGTTCTGAAGGAGCTAAAGATGTTCAGTTTTGGATAATTTTATTAACTTTGCTGATATTAATATAGGTGTTTAGTGACAGGGTGTAACCTCTCCGTGTTTATGTGTAAATGTATGGTTGTCTTTCATAGAACAGCCTTCAGAAAGACGTCTTTCTCTGTTGGAGGGGTATCAACTTGTGGAACTACTACTAAAACACAGATTGAAGCAAACATGCCGTTACATTATTTTATTTGTAATTGTATTTTTACATTGTTAGTGTTGTGTTTGGTTTTTATTTTCTGAGCTGTGTATTTATTGAGTTTTTCAGATGTCATTTTTCAGTTCTCTGCACAAACAGAACTCCATTCACCTTTCATTTATTATTATTATTATTATTATTATTAAAACAATAATAATAAATAATATGAAAAATAATAGCAATAATAATTTATGTATGTAGAACTTTTCAAAACAGATGTTACAAAGTGCTTTACAAGACAATAAAAGCAAAACAATTAAGCAAAAGTAAAAATGGAACATCACAAAACATATCAATAATAATAAAATAGTAAAATAGTAAAGTGGAAAGACAAGGTTATGTGATAAAACAAATATATATATATACATAAATGTGTATAAATATATACATGCATACACACAAACGGATGTAGACATACACATATATACCCGTACACACATGATCTGTACACATGCTTCACCACACATACTGTATGCACATAATGCATAATATACATGTACAGACGCATAACAACAATTTAATTAAGATGGTACCTTAAATATCACAAAACCTCAAACCACTAGGAGTAAATGTGTTAAATGTGTATTTTTGTAATTTGAGTGAACTGATCCTTTAAATCAGCCCTTTGACATTCATCTGAAAGGGCAGCAGAGCACAGTCGGTGTGCAGAATATCAGCGCTGCCGCCCTTTGCACAGGATACACTATATCCTTTCTATAGGCTACTTGATATATCCGCTCCAGACACAGACTTGTTTTTGGAAGAGGCATGTGGTGACCGTTCCATGTTGCGCTGGTTTATTGATTTAATGACTTAATAGACTTAAACAGGAAGCTTCTTTGAGATATTAAAGCAGCACATCTTTGCTCTCCGCAGTGAAACAAACCTGAATTTGTCCTTGTTTAGTTGCTTTTTAAAGTATAGTTCAACATTGTGTTAAATATGTTTTTTTGCTTTCTTAGAGAGAGTTAGATGAGTAAATTGATACCATCACAAGATAAGAATAAAGATTGGAAACTGGAATCGATGCCTGGAGTATTGTTGTTGAGGTTGGCAAGAATTTTTAATTTCACTTCAGTTTTTGTACAGACTAAAGAAACAAGATATAACATGTTGATTAGTGAGCTTCAGAGGCAGAACCGTCCCTAGGTATAGGCCGTATTGGTGAATGCTATAGGGGCGGCATCCATCCGTAGGGGCACCCCACATTAGGGGAAAAAAATAATTAAAATGTATAACTTTTTTCTTTTTTTTACTAATACTATTTTATTATTATCATTTCGAAATATTACAAAAAAAACCCTCAAGAACATAACTACGTAGCCTATTTCTGAGTTGTCCGTAGCATCACCCCGGCACATGAAACAATGATTGGTGGTGGAATTTGGAGAGGGGTTTCAATCTTCTCTAACTCTCAGCAAGAAAGCAAATATGCATATTACTCTAAATGTCAAACTATTCCTTTCACTTCCTTCTGTTTCATGATTTATGTTGGTCTAAAAAGCACATTATACTAAACTGATGTCTAAACCTCTGTTTCAATATCTGATGGTCAAACTTTTTATCGACATTTTATTTCATACTCGGTGTTAAGTCTGCTGGATATAAATTAGTAAAGCTGGGTAAACTGCCCTCTCTCTTTTTATAAAAACTGTATTTGTATTGCATGATAACTTTCTTAACTGACACTAGGCATTAGTGCGGTGTGTGAATTATGCAACAAGCTTGTCTTACTGATTTGAGAGTGCTGTGTCAGCTAGGTTGGCAACATCCCACGAATGCATCCAAAATATAAATACATCTGGAAAAAAAACAACTTCCATACCCGGTTCTTAGAAATGACGATTAAAAACAGCCCTCTTCATCCTCAATTAAATCAACAATGTGACTTGTTTATTTCTCGTATTTGTCTCTGATATCCTGCGTTTCTCTGCGCCTTTTTATCTTGGATCTCATCCAAAAGGTTGCCGCAGGTTTGGGCCATCAACAGCTCCTCTATGAATTACTGCTTCCCATCAAGATGAGTCCTGGCACGTCAACAATGCCTGGCAGGAAAAAGTTGTGGCTGTTACTGTCAGGCTCCTCTATTTCATTTTAAATTGGTTAGTCTCTCTTTTATGTATGTGTCCTGTGAGACAGAGGGCAGCTTACCCACGTCATCATGTTGGACTGAGAGTCGCGGCATCAAAGAGCCACTCAACGAGAACGTCAGAAGGACAACATGAGCCATTGTCCTCCTGGCCTGCTGTGCACCGGAAAACACTGTTCATGATCCCATAAAAAAGTTTGGCACCACGAGTCCGGTGAGGTCTTTATGGCCTGTCGGGCTTTCGCAATAGAATACAGAAGGTGTTGTCAGTGTAAATGTCACCTACAAATTGAGCTTTTTAAAGCTTCATAATAATTACCTCGACGCTAAATGCTCATGAAATTAGATTTTATGGTGACTCCAAAAATCTAAAATGTATTCTTTTTGCAGTGATTGGGCACATTTTCAACACTGAAATGTGTTAAACACAATCTCAGGAAAAAAAAAACATGGATGGGAATGTGTGTGTGTGAGGGTTGGCTCTTACTGTACATTGCATGCCTACAGGCCACGTGTGTGTGTGTGTGTGTGTGTGTGTGTGTGTGTGTGTGTGTGTGTGTGTGTGTGTGTGTGTGTGTGTGTGTGTGTGTGTGTGTGTGTGTGTGTGTGTGTGTGTGTGTGTGTGTGTGTGTGTGTGTGTGTGTGTGTGTGTGTGTGTGTGTGTGTGTGTGTGTGTGTGTGTGTGTGTGTGTGTGTGTTGATAACCTCTGCAAAGGGAGGGGCTGCCAGCGGAGCGGGGAGATGGCCTGTAGAGGGAGGGGACTGGTTCAGGACAGCTTCCCATCATGGGAAGTGTGTGGCCAGAGGAGTTTATAAATTCCTACCCATGTTTACACCTCACTCACAATCTGATCAATTCTCATGCTATCAACGCTGCTGAGAGGAAACGTCTGTAGTGCGCTTGGCTTTGTTAGAGGAAGGGCCACAAGCTTTACACGAAAGGGGCCGTGAAATTGCAGAGTGCTGAGGAGGAACCTCTGATTTAGAGATGGACTTTGTTTGAACTTGGCTGGCCACTCGTAGTAATCCTCGAGCCTCACCACTTCTCTCTGACACTCCTTCAACCATCAGCAACAATGTACAGCAGCGCCTTCTCCAAGGTCTCCAAGTCCAGCCCGCGGGGCCAAAAGAGGACGCAGTACCACTCAAAGGGCAAGAGCTGCGGCTACTACATGCGCATCGTCTTCTTCTTCTCTTCGCTCATTCAGTCTCTTATCATAGTCAGCCTGGTGCTCTTTCTGGTCTACGGTAAGTCGCAGGACTCGGCGTCCACATCGCGCATCCACGACCTGGAGGAGACCTTCAGCCGACTCTCCATAGAGAACGTCGCCCTGCGGCACCAGAGGAAGAACCTGACCAACTTACTCAACACCACCCTGACCGAGAAGGCCCGCAACGACTGGGACCTGGCCAAGCTCGTCTTCTTCTCCAACATCTCGGCGATCCTTATCCAAGATATTGACAAGAGGCTGGTAAGAAGCCTTTTGATTATATCTAACACAAACATACCTGTCTGTAGTATTACTTTTTAATGTGTAATTAAACTTTTATGTCTTATTTGGAATTGAACTCCTTACCTTTCAACAGCCATAGACCTTAAGACGTGGATTTGTTTGTGTCGGTATAGTTCACTACCTGTTGTTAATGTAAGTTAAAGGGCACAACAGCTAAATTAAGAATTTTAATATATTATTTCCATGACCAAGGAAAGTTCAATCAATATGTGTGAACATGAGCTACTCTCTCCCAAAGCCAGAAACCAAAGAAGTAAGTCTCAAACTCCCAATTCATTGTCTACGGAGCAGTTCCGGACTTTATACTTGAGGACATCACAAATTTGAGTTTTAGCACTCAGGATTTGGGAGAGAGTTGTTCATGTTTACTAATATTTTTTGGACCGTCTAAGACCATAGGAATAACATGTCTGAATGTTTAAAATGGGCGTAGTTCCGCTTTAGTTACAGATGAAAGGAAACTATTTATCGGTATACCTGCAATGCTTTAGTCAAGTTGAGCCTCTGCAGATAAAAAGTTCATAAAAAGTGTCGTACTGCTTTCAAAAGTATATTTACACCACTGATTCCTGTAGAAATGTAATTTTATTTTTGTGTTTTTCAATAAATAGGATTGTAAAATGTAATTCTGAGATATTCTTTTATAGTTTTCAGACTAACGGGCAACCCAACAGATTGTTTTTTTATCATAATTATTACAAGTCAAAGTAGCACTTTTGTGTTGAAACCACATGTCCGAGTATTTTTAAGTGTAAACATAATAATCTTGGTTATTGACTAAGGTGAACTGTAAATGATGAATTGTTTTTCCTGTTGGTCTACAACTGGTCTAGAACAAATCACTAAAACATCAATGTCCTTTCTTCCACTGATATGAACAGCAACAGTGCAACAGCAAGTTGTACTTTTGTGAGAGCTCATTAAGTCTTTCTGCCCGATGCCCAACCACATGTGAGTATGACATCTCTCCAGTGCAAACCCAAAAATAATCCAATACATACTTGAAACATATGAGCTATTGTCCCTAATCCTCACTTGCAGTCGAAACAGCTACCACTTAGAGAAAGATAAACGTGTCTGCTTCTTTGTCTCTTTTGCCATTATTGTTTTTCTAAGCAGTTGGCCAACAACCTACAAACTGTAACTGTGGGCTGCTGGCTGAGCGTCTGAAAGCCAGGCTTGAGCTTGTGGAGTCCAACTTCACGCAATCAACGCAGAGGATGAGAATGGAAATGGACCAGACTGCCAAAGAGAGGGACAACATTAACCTGGAGGTCATCCGTCTGCGGAGGGACAAATCCACACATGAAAAGGAAGTGGAGTTCTTTAGCCAGAAATGCAAAGATGACTTTTCCCAGTCCTTGAGCGGTATCAGCAACGTGTCCAAGGCTTTCCTGGAGAAGATCAATTCCCTCTTCCCTTCACACATCGCCTTCCAGCTCACCTGCCCCAAACAGAGGGAACACCTGGAGCAGATCCGCACCAACTGCACCAGCCTGTCCTTGGAAGTGGAGGACAAGCTCCAGCGTTACCTGAATACCGTGGGAGGACAGGTGTCGGTCATCCAGGGTGAGAACAGCCGCTTGAAGGCAGAGAACTGGCGGCTGTCTGACGACTACCGCTGGTGCAGCAATAACCGCTCCGGCCTGATCCTGCAGAACCGACAGAACTTGGACAAGCTTCAGCGGAAAAACGACGAGGACAAGGAGAGACTCCTGATGGACAAGATGAGACTAAATGGAGAGATAGAAGTCCTGAACAACAATGTCAAGTATAAAAGTAGAGCCATTGATCACCTTACGGAGCAAAACAGGCAGCTCAACATGTCATGCATGTCGAAGGTGAGAAAAAAGTGCCATGACTGATTACGTGAACATGTTATTAGCTCTTCTGCGGGGCCTCTAGGGGCCACTAGCTGAGCTCTTTTGTGTTCTTCATTCAGCCCCTAATTGCCTAAAAAATCACAGTCAGATTACTGAAGATTTAAATATTTAAATACTTTAAATGAGGCCTACGGTACAATCTTGTAAAACATCCTGAACAATGTTAATTGTTCTTTTTAGAGACATTGTTTGCCCGTGAAGGCAGTTAAAAGGAGAAAAAACAATGCTGTAAACAGCAGATATTACATGCAAGGAATGCTGGTGTAGGTTCTCTAATATAGTACAATGTAAAGTATACACTAGCATATACTATACAAGGCATCATCACATTGCATAATTGTTGACTTAACTATAAAATCACTGTTATATGTAATGATCTGCATACATTTGTGCAGCAATTAGGTCATTTTGCGCAGAAATTTGAGCTTAGTTGTCTCCATCTCTGCAGCATCAGAAAACATGTTTGCTATATAACACCTGTAGAAATACTTAAATACTAGCAAAGCCCATAGATCTGAACGTATTGCATAAGATGCATGAGATCAAAGCGGCCTGACAGGTTGTTGGAAATGATCCAGCTGTAAGTGCAGAGTAGGAGGTGAAGGAGGGAAATTGTCTGCCAGTAAAGTACAAGAGGGCAGAAGGGGCGAATATTTACGTCAGTCAAGTGTCTGCTTTTGTTCTAAGGACAAATTTCAAACCTAGACATGAAGCTCTATGATGTTCCTCGAATTCAATTTAATTTTATATAGCGTCAAATCATAACAGAAGTTATCTCAAGACGCTTTTCATACAGAGCAGGTCTTGACCATACTCTAGAGACATAATCTAGAGACCCAACATGAGCCTACATTCTTATGCAACACCTTTAACAGGTAGAAACCTTGGGCAGAACCAGGATCTGGGTGGGCGACCATCTGCCTCGACCGGTTGTCAGGGGTTTACGTCTTAAAGCAGAAAAGAGGATTCAATACGATCATGTTTTGTGTCAATTCAGAGTAGTTTGGTTGCATCATATGATGTTAATGACTTTTTAACAAATGGTTTAGAATCCGTTTTTTCCCAATATCAACATCCCTCTCATTTTATTTCAGACAGGGTCCGGTGGATTTCCAGGAGGCTCGACACAGTCCCAGCCTGGGTGGGGCTTGCCCGGTGGTGTGGGTCAGCATGGTGGGGCAGGGACAGGCGGGATGGGCTCATATGGGACAGCATACAATAAGCCAGCAATTTCTCCTGGGTCTAGTAGCTCCATTGGGTCAGCATACAATAAACCAGCAATTTCTCCTGGGTCTAGTAGCGCCATTGGGTCAGCATACAATAAACCAGCAATTTCTCCTGGGTCTAGTAGCGCCATTGGGTCAGCATACAATAAACCAGCAATTTCTCCTGGGTCTAGTAGCTCTATTGGGTCAGCATACAATAAACCAGCAATTTCTCCTGGGTCTAGTAGCTCTATTGGGTCAGCATACAATAAACCAGCAATTTCTTCTGGGTCTAGTAGCTCTATTGGGTCAGCATACAATAAACCAGCAATTTCTCCTGGGTCTAGTAGCGCCATTGGGTCAGCGTACAATAAGCCAGCATCAACTGGGACAGGCTCCTCAAGCTCGTCCTCCTCGTCAACTGGGTCAGTGTACAATAAGCCAGCAGTGATTGCGAAAGGCTCTGTCTCAAGTGGGACAGGCCAACAAAATAAGCCAACGACAGCAGTGAAAAGCCCCCCTTGGTGGGGGGCTAGCAGTAGTAGTAGCGCAGGGCAGAGTAGGACAGGAAGTGGAACAGGAACAGGGAGAGGACCATCAACTGGGAGTAGTTCTGGTGGAACTGGATCGTCGTTTGATGCAGGAAAAACTGGTGGACTGGGAGGTGGCCCAAGTAAGAATATATGTCTGCAATTTATTATTCACATTCTGGGACCTTTTTTAAGTAAAGTTGTGATTCACCCAGATTACAAGATGTTTCTCTTTCTGGTGGTATCCAGCCATGCAGATAGTTTTGATTTCATTTGCCCAGGTTTTGAGAAATCCATCTGAATTTTCTTCCCCGCACTCCAATACATTAGAGGTGAATTGAAAAATAGTTGTGGTGCTTCAAGTGTTGAAAATTTTGAATTAAAAAATTCAGCAGTAGCATGTTCTTTCCGTAAGAGTGTCTTGTAAAAGCACAAGCTGCTGCTGAATTTTTCAATTTAATTTTTCAAAGCTTTGAGCAGCACAACAGCAGGGACAACAGATATCTCAAAACTATCTGCATGGATGATAAATAGATAATTTGGGTGAACAGACCCTTTAAACAAACATCACAAGTTATTAATATGTATTTGATTTCAAACTCCATTATAATAATTCCTCATCAAACTTTGAATGAATGGCTCTGATGTTTCTAGAACCTCAGTAGAAATGCCAACTATTAGCGTTTCTGTAGTATTGTAAAGCATAAATGAAGCTTGACTGATTACATCTAATGACAAATTTCTCATGTTTAACCAACAGTCAACGTCGCTCAACACCTCAGAGATCTGCAGCGCATCATCAACCCCTCCGGCCCAGAGTGAGTATTAATTAACTTTTAGCTGTAGCTTGATGGTGAAAGTGTAAGTGTTGCTGGTGATTTTGTTGCACAGAAGCGATATTCTATATTTTTGTTAATGTCAACAAATCCCATGAAAAAACAAAACCAACAACACATTAGTCTGTCTCTCAATAATTTGATTTCCCTTCCCTGTCTCTGGTGCTCAGCCCCAAACCCACTGGTTCCTACTGAAGATGTAAATATTTAAAAACAGGCCACAAATATATATTTTTTAATTATTTACTAAAACAGCTGGCCACTGTAGTTTTTAGCAAATGTTACACAACCACGAGTAAGTTGTCTCTCTGTTGGGGACTATTTTCAGCCGCGGATTAATACACACTTGGTGCTCTAGTGAGTGTTTACAGGACGCAGGATTGACTTGAAATAAACTACAGTGCCCACGTTCATTGTAATGAAGGAACATATCACCCAGTGCAACAGTTTGGCTCATTGATGTGTTTTTAATAGTTTTTTGGACAAAAATTGAGCAACACGGCACAAAAGAATAAACTAAATCAGACTACGTGATAGTTGTTAGTCATGGGATTTGTTGATAATAAGACAAATATAAACTATCACCAAATTTATCCATTAACAAACAAAAATGTGATGTTTTAAGTTTGATAAACTCACTCATCAGTATCCTTTGTTTCTTTGTTTGCTTCTTTACTTCCAGGGAGAAACAAGATCTCTCCAGAATGCTGGGCTAGTCCACCTTGATGGGAAAAAACAAAACTTAAAAGAAATGTTTCTTCCATCTTCTTTCTTTCTATTAAACACAGCTGAATGCAAGCTCCTCATATTGACTCCACATGTTTTATATCAATACATGTACCATATGTTATACACTGTTTGTGACAGTTTATACTTCAATATGCACTTAGAAAAGGAATTTGAATAACTTTTGCACTTTTGAATGTAAAATGTGAAGTTTGTGTGTAAATGAATTGTATCTGCACAGTATGATAAAGCACATATTGTATTTTTAGACTGTAAATACAGATAAATAAAAGCTATGTTTGAACGTAAGCGCATCAACTGTGCCTGCCTCGTCTTTATAAACAAAGCTATTTGAGATATTATCCGATGCAGACCCGGAAACAACTGTTTGTCCCCGTGTGCGTCACCTATTGTGTGGCTAATTACCTATAAATGACTCCCCAACCCATCCTGTAATGTTTCAGGCAAGACTTATTGGCAACGCAATTTAATCCCTCCAGTGTGTTTGTGTTAACCTGCCAACTTGTCAGCGGCCCGGCCCGAGGCAGATGGAGGGAACTTTTGGAAACGGTCTTGTATACACGCTGTTGTTAAAAACAATGTGCCATCACTTAACTGTAGAGAACACGGATATCCATAGCCTAAATAAAATCCCAATATATCTCTTATAAAGAACACATGTCTTGGTATCTGACGAGTGCTCTGAACTTTCCCAAAACAAGCCTTGAAACAGTGAAAACAGACCGATTGTATCTTTAATCTTTGTTTGCTTTATGAAACAAAGAGACGGAAATTAATATATTTGTTTGTGTGCAGAAATAAATACCCCGTGTTTGAACAATTGTGACATATGAATGGTGCTTCCTTTACATCTCTGTTAGGCATATAGAGTTTTAGATTATATTATTGGCATGGATCATATAATTAGTTCAGTGCAACATTACCATAGAGCAGGGAAACAAAGCAACAGACAAACATCCTGTTGGTTGCACTGTGAAAGGATGGGAACGTACTTTTGGTTCAAGAACCAAGAGCGTGTATTGTGTCTGGCGCCAATTAATAAATACAGCACTTAGGCTTCAGCTAGGGGAGCGCTCTTCCCCCTCTAAAGGATATCCTTTGTTTAACATCAAGTGTTTTTCCACATTTGGGATGTTCAGCTTACTGCAGGCGTAGCTGTGAGGATATTAAAGGTCAACTGGTTGGATGCTTCAGGGATTCACTTTATTAGACGGACTGAGACACAGGACGCGTTAAAACCCCTTCACTGGAAAATCATCCAAGATGATGCTGCTCTATGCAAACGTGTTTCCTGTCATCTCAATGCATCTTCCTGTCGACTCGTGTCATTTCTTTATTCCCTGTACACAAATGACGCATTTGACCATTGTTTTAGCTGACAGAGTGGACAATGATTACTATCACAGAATTCTTTCATTTGTACTTTCATTTCTCATATCATTTCTTTACCCTCTACAGTATGCAGTGGAAACAAACTACTAAATTACACACAGAAAACATATAGTTAAGCCATATTTCTGACTTCAACGGGGTTTGAACAGCAACAGTTAATGTTGTAGGAAGGGGAGATCATGGTTTGAGGATTCAACAACTCCCAACACTGAAAAATATATAGAATTACAACAATATACCAACCTAAAAATAAGGGGAACGTGTGTGTAAATAAGCATTCAGTGGTAAATATTTTATATTTAAAAGGGTAATGGTTTGATTTAGGCCTGTCAATGCAAAACGCAATAATACCACATTAACGCAAAATTGCTTTAACGCCACTACTTTCTTTAACACATTATTGCAATCTATCTTTCGGAGGAAGATACTGGCATCATACGAAACTAAAAAACCTAAGGAATCCATTGGTACCAATCATGTCACACTAGCTTGTCGCGATGAGGTTAAATTTTGGCGAGGAAAAACTGACATGGCCATTTTCGAAAGGGGTCCCTTGACCTCTGACCTCAAGATCTGTAAATGAAAATGGGTTCTATGGGTACCCACGAGTCTCCCCTTTACAAACATGCCCACTTTATGATAATCACATGCAGTTTGGGGCAAGTCATAGTCAAGTCAGCACACTGACACACTGACAGCTGTTGTTGCCTGTTAGGCTTGAGTTTGCCATGTTATGATTTGAGCATATTTCTTTATTCTAAATGCAGTACCTGTGAGGGTTTCTGGACAATATGTGTCATTGTTTTGAGTTGTTAATTGATTTCCAATAATAAATATATATCTACATTTGCATAAAGCAGCATATTTGTCCACTCCCATGTTGATAAGAATATGAAATACTTGGCAAATCTCCCTTTAAGTTACATTTTGAACAGATAAAAATGTGCCATTAATGGCGAATAATCATGGACAATCATACAATTAATCGTGATTAAATATTTCAATCGATTGACAGCCCTTGTTTGATTGTAACCAAACTTAAAATGTGAAGGTTATAACCCTAATACAAAGTCATTCGACAGTTTTATGTACCCTTAGAAAATGAAAACTTTGTTCTTCATTTTTTAAACTCATACTGTATGAGAAGTCTCTAGAAAAACATTACACTATGAACACAATACAGATGAGGACGTGTAGAAAGAAGACATTTCAGTTGTTTTGAAGCTGACAGTGAACAAACAGTCAAATTATTTGAGTAACTATTAAAAAGAACCGGGTGTACTATATCAACTTGTGATTGTTCCGTCAACACAAAGCTCCAAAGAGGAGGTTCGACATGTATCTCAACACAATTGGCTAGTAAAATTGTTCACACGATCATTTAGTGCTGTCATTGACAATAACTCTGCAACTTTGTGGTATTTATTTTGTCATATAAGCAAAACAAATTGAACCAAAGCTGGACACTATCTACAGTAATAGGCTCTCAACAGTCATATGTCGATCCATGCTTGTCCTTATTTTTCAAGTAGGTCATTATTTAGGCCACATATGCCACTGGGATCAGGATCATCCAGTACATGATCAGTTTGAGGCTAAATGACATTGCTGGCTGTTCTTAAGGGATCTTAACCCTCAACGTTGTGGACAGTACTATAGGACCGAAGACTTGGGGCCATTGTGTCGCGGCCTGCCGGGCCACCTCCCTCCGCCTCCTGACGCAGGAAAGGGAACGAGTGCTTATGATTACGACCTCCTTCCTCACCTGGGGTTGCAGGACTGTGAACTCTTTTGTCTGCCACCGCTAATGTTCCTCTTAACTGTGACTTTTAATTGCATTTCCTATCTGCCTGGTCTCCCTCAGTCCCATGGCTGCCCATGCTGGTAAAGCCATCAGGGGGCAAAAAAAAAACCTTTCTCTTGTGCAGATACTATTGTTGAGGGGGAGGTGGGTGAGCACTGGAAACAGCTGGGAGGGAAAATGTACCGTAGCACTGATGTCCTTTTGTGTTGAAGTCCTTCAGCGCAACCCTGGCTCTCACCTTGACCTCTCTCTGCAGAGGAGTTATGGAAAGGAAAACACAGGCTTGTTTAATTGCTTAAAGAGGATGTGCTTGACTTCATGTAACCCGTGTTAGAGCAGATGTAGCTTCAGTTTTATGGGCAAATCCTGAAGTTGCACGTGTGATGTCAACATAACAAAATACGGCAGATACAACTTTTTTTTTTGTTCCTACTGCAGTACCACAAACAGCCTGGCGTTAAACCACATATCTAACATTCCCATTCATATAGACAATGTTACGTGACTCACAGTTGGAGCTGTACTACAGCTCGGATCGGCACGAGACACACACCGGTTAATCCTTCAGTCTGAAATAGGCTATTAACAACTGTTTTTCTTTTATGTTTTAAGCCGAGATATTTTTTCTTATTCTTTATTTATCAGATCATTACGCATTTTGTTGCATGTGTAAAATAATTTCAACCAAACTGAACAATTACAATTGATTTAATGAATGTAATAAACTAAAAAAAGTAAAAAGAAAAAAAAAAATAGTATATATACTAAAATAGTATATATATACATATATATATACATATATATACATATATATATATGTATATATATGTGTATATATACATATATATTTATACATATATATCACTATAAACTGAAAAAACAAACTATTTACGCCCAATGTTATTGTAAGACACACAAAAAATACACCAACATGTAGGGATGAATATTAAAATATTATGGTATTGTTTATTATTGTATTACTGTTATCCCTTGGTCTGTATGTGTAGGCCTACCTTAAGTATGCACCAAAGTAAAACTAAACAAACTGCAAACAAGAGGCTTTACTGAGGAACAAATGACATTTTCCTCAAGTGTCATGTGTTGTAAACATTGTGGATGTCATGAGCTGAGCTGCTGTAAGCCAGGACCAGTATCCTATTTATCTATGTCATTGATTATCCATCACATACTGAGAGCCTTACTGGTGCTACACTGCAGGCAGGGATATCGAGAAGATTACGGATCATCTAGTCTACTAAGGAAGAGCTACGGAGCTAAAGCCACTGCAGTTATTTGTTTTCAATCCCTCACACCCGCTGAGAGCCATCAGTCAGTGCACAAAGTGTATGTAAACACATGTGTTGACGGCCGTGAGCCGAGGTGATGGGAGAAACCCGGCTCCGCAGGAGGATGTCCACTCTCTGACCCTGGGATAATAAATATTTCCTCATAATGAATAAACAGCACAATTTTGGGTAATACCGAAACTTTTTCTGTTTCCTAGTAGTTAACAAATTGTTTCAAGGTTATCAGTCCTATTTTCATTTAGAGTAAAACAGAAGTGGAACTTCCCAAGGTCCATTTAGAAGGTCAAATGACTCCAGCAGTTTCGGGAAACTGGATTATGGAAAATACCCATCAGACTTGTTTTTGTATTTTTTTGTCTCAATAATTTTGGAGAGGCCAGATTGTTGACCTTTAACCTTTAACCTTGAACCTTTCTGTGCCTTACCATTCCCTGATAACTCCCTTTTTCCTGTCTAAAGGATTGTTTTGGGGACTTTTTTTGCTTGTTTAAATCAAGGGTGTCATATGTTGTCATCTGAGATTGAGATTTGTGATATAAATATAAATAAAATTGCCTTGTCTTGAAACTGGACATCTTGGGCAAGCTGAAGTAGGCGAGATTGGAGCAAATATGATTAAAAAAGTTATTTTTTATAAAACGGTCGCTATATCGTGACAGTAGTACATGAAACGGGTAACCTGTAAAAAATCATGTGCCTCTGTGTCCTCCGGTGCTCCTAACGGCATCTGAAATATTTTACAAACCGGAGGAAAACAAGCAGTAAGAGCTGATCTGAGGTCTGCTGTCCAGCTGCCGTCTATGAGAGCCGGCTGTCAATCACTCGCGTACTCCAACCAAACGGTCAAACTAGGCAGCGCTGATCAAATATGAATTAATATTATGTAACTGTAATGCCTATTTCTCGCCTCAAATGTTTTCAGAATCATCTTGTAGTGTACTGTTCAGCTGTAAAATGAGAAAGTTTGTGACGCCGCCGCCACTGTGAAATCTGGTGAAGGAACGCCAAGTTCCTCTCAATGAAATGACCTGTGATTGGTCAAAGTCCCCCGTCACGGGCTAGATTTTCTAAAGCCTGAAAACAGAGCCATGAGGAGTTGCAGAAGTCTAGTTTTTTCTCAGAACACTTGAATTACAATATGTTGAAAGGTTATTATGGAATTTTTGTCCAATGATGCCAA
Source organism: Sebastes fasciatus (assembly GCF_043250625.1). Lineage (NCBI taxonomy): Eukaryota > Metazoa > Chordata > Actinopteri > Perciformes > Sebastidae > Sebastes > Sebastes fasciatus. Next base: position 13,395,418 of record NC_133805.1, on the reverse strand, counting down.
AAATAAACTGCCTACTGCCACCTTAAGGTTCACATCTCATGTCAGAACAGACATGATAGTGTTTAAATGTCAGTGTTAGGGTTAGGCAGCAGCCTGACTCTTCCCTGCTGGCTTTAAGAGTTTAACTGTCTCCTGTCTCCATCTAGTGTCCATAGCAGTGTATTGCCATACTGGAATTGGAGGGAAATGAATGTGTCCTGCATGTCTAATTAAGTTTCCTTCTGGCTCTACTTCTTTTTACAGATCTAAAGGATTGCTCATTTACAAAGCATGACATTAATATCATGCTAAATATTATATAGACAAGGTGCATTTATTGGATAATATGATCTGTTGCTGCAAAGAACAATATCTGAATTCAGATGAAGTGGAAGCTTTGGGATGTGGAGTGATTATTCTTTTCTCAAACCTCATTTTACATTTGAATGCAGTCCACAGTCGGTGATATTCTTCTTTCTATCTTCACTGCGTGAAACATCGAAATACTTTCTCCCAACAGACAATTGCTGAGGGAGAACTTGTCCATGTCCTGACATGACCGTGAGAAGCTGTGGCTGGCAGACAGACGTGCCTCTGGGTGATGGACCCAGCAGAGGGTGTGAATGCATAATTGATCCCAAGAAATCAAATTAGTGTCTCTGACCCTGTTGGGCAAAACATTTCCACACAAGCGTTTTTTTTTCTTCATATTGTTGCTGCAAAATGAGACATGCACATTTAAATAGAGCACCATATGGTATTATAATTACACTCTCATTAAACTCTCCAAGCTATTTACCTGTCAAAGTGTTTTGAAGATTCAGTTGTGGAGAAGAGCTGGCTGACATAGCATGTTCATAGGGCTTGTAATTTACTTGGACATATATACAGGCCTTTGGGTTATTTATATAAATCTTTGCCTTGTGTTTTGAGTAAAACAGAAAGTGATCTGGGCTTATAAGAAATTACAAATATTAGTTTTGTATAACAGGTGGCAGTATTGTGTTTCTCATCTTGGCTCTCACTAATTAAAACGTTATATTTAGTTTCTTTAAAGGAACAGTGCGTGGCATTTTAGGGGGCTCTAATGGCTCTATATGTTTTCTTTAGTGTATGATCACCTGAAAATAAGAATCGTTGTCTTTTCGTTACTAGAATGAGCCATTTATATTTACATATGGAGCGGGTCCTCTTCACGTAGCCGGCCGTCATGTTTCTAAAGTAGCCCAGAAGGGACAAACCAAACACTGGCTCTAGAGAGGGCCATTTGCATTTTTGCATCACCACCATAGTTCCCCTACACGCTTGGCATCATGGATATACTGTATAATAAGACCTGGATATGGCGCCGCCGCTTAGTCTTGCTTCCTATTTTTTCTCATGGCCACTCGCAGTATTGCAGTGAAATATCCCTCTGCGGCCCAAAAAACATTTTCCACATAGACCACTATTGTAAAAGAGACGTCTGTAAAACAGTTGACAGGACACCTCGAACTGCAAACAAGGTCAGTTATGACTCTTTCTATTATGAATTGTTGATCCACGGAGGTTTCATATTTGTAAAACCTTCCTCGAGCCGGGGAAAGCAATTTAAACAAATGTGACGTTATCACAATTTGAAATCTATGGGCCGAGCAGGAACTCACGGGCGGGGCCAGCAGGAGAAACAATATGCATATTCAGTGGACTCTCAGTGGATTCTTATAATACATCCATGCTTGGCACATGGGAGAAGTTTCAGTTGGTTGCAATCTGCAACCTCACCGCTAGATGCCGCCACATCCTACATACTGCACCTTTAACTGTGCACAAACCGAAGTGTGAAAACAATGTGACGACCCCTCCACTCCACTTGGTGTCCCGTGTCTTTTTGCTGGTTCTCTTTTGTTTTGCAGGAGAGAGGGTCGTCAGGCTGATGAGCCACACCTGGGCTTGGTGTGGTTGGGATAAAAGCTCTCTACCTTTCAACAGATGTCTCTCTCTTCCTTGGCTGGCACACCTGTTTTGGTTTTGTTTGCAGCAGACATTTTCACACATGCCTACATCACTGATTACTGACTTTCCACGTTCATTTAGTTATTTATCGTTAGTTTGTCAAATAAATGCCTGTTACTATTTTTAAACTTGTCTGGTCTCCCTTTTTTGTTGCAACCTTTGAGCTGGGTTGTAACAACTGGGTGCTTGTCCTAACTTGTTTGACCAAGTTTAGATTGGTATAGTGCAGTTGGTTCTGCTAGTTTTTAATGCTTGATTGGCAGAGACTGTGGTCATGAATGAGATCAGTTTTAGCCTAGTCTGCAGGTGCACCTCATTTTGTAAATCAAGTTGTGCAACCTAGTTGTTTGGGAGACATGGTCGAGTGTGGTAAGTAGGCTGTTCTGCTGTTTTTTTTTTTTTTTGGTGAAAGTAAGCAGCTGAATTAGATAACAAGTTGCTGATTTGTTCTGGTGTGTTTGTATTGCGTTGTGCATGCCTGTGATTTTGTGGCGCGGAGTTCTGTTGGTCCTGCAGCCAGTGTTGGCAGGTGTGAGCTATCAGCAGTGATTGCAGGGTCCTCTAGTGAGTAACTTTTGGCTTTTGTGGAGTTTCCCTGGGTAGTCATAGCAACGTGGTCCATTTGGGCTCGTTGGTTTTATTTATTTTTATTTTTGTGTGGTGTGCGGTCAGAGCAGTTGTCTCGGGGACACATTCAGAGCTGTCAGGTGGGTAACCAGCTTGCTGGGGGCCTAACCGAGGCTATTGGTTTCAATGTTTAAAGAGCCTCCCGCTAATCTGCATGAAGACTAGGGTTCAGTGAGGTAGATTAGTTTGAGATGGGTAGTTTAGGTAGGGGGAAACTTCCACATTAGTTTGGGAGACATTGTCTCTTTTGTGCACTTTGACCTGGGCAACAATGTCTGTTGGCTCTGTTGGTGCCTTTAGACCAATAGTGTGTGATGGCTGGGGTAGTTGGACCCAGTTATGAGAGTTCTGCACAGCCTGGATGGTTTCTGGGTAGTTGGACCCAGTTACACTGAAGGTGCTTCATTTGTGAGAACCTGTGTGACGACCCCTCCACTCCACTTGGTGTCCCGTGTCTTTTTGCTGGTTCTCTTTTGTTTTGCAGGAGAGAGGGTCGTCAGGCTGATGAGCCACAACTCGGCTTGGTGTGGTTGGGATAAAAGTTCTCTACCTTTCAACAGATGTCTCTCTCTTCCTTGGCTGGCACACCTGTTTTGGTTTTGTTTGCAGCAGACATTTTCACACATGCCTACATCACTGATTACTGACTTTCCACGTTTATTTAGTTATTTATCGTTAGTTTGTCAGATAAATGCCTGTTACTATTTTTAAACTCGTCTGGTCTCCCGTTTTTGTTGCAACCTTTGAGACGGGTTGTAACGACTTGTGGTTTTATTTGACAAACAGTCTTGTATGGGGGCACGTATAGTGACTTCCTGGAGTTTCTGCTGGTGGCCTATCATCCTTGCTTATATACTATGTTATCTAGTGAGCTTTGTGCTGGTTGGACAGGTTACATTTGGACAGAACCAAGCTTGCCGTTTTCCCCAGTTTACAGTCTTTATGCTAAGCTAACCCTGGTAGAGAAAATGAATAAGCAGCAGGGCGGTTGTCTAGAAGAAAACCTGCGAAATCTGATATGAGATCTGCAAAAACTCTTGTGAGACTCGCTGCCCGATGACCTATCCTAACTTTAACAATCTCAGGAGAGTTTGGACTCCCTTCTAGCCACGATACCCAGCAGAGGCCCAACACATTTGTTGCCAGGAGCAGACATATGTCAATTATTTCATATGAAACGCAATATGTCTTTTTGCACTATGTTCACTTTTTTAATAGTCCTGTATCTCAGTTGTTACCCTGCACTATATTCATTGTTAACAGTTTTTCTTCATCTCCTGGTATTTTTATATCTGGTATATTTTTTTATACTTTGTACTAACTTGTGCCTTTTTACTAACATGTTTTGCACTATGGAACTGATGCTGGAAACTTGAATTTCCCTCGTGATCAATAAAGTTACTATCTATCTAACACAAATCATACACAACTCCCACACTCATACATATCTACATTTTCAATTTCTTGAATGAATGGGAATACACTGAACAGTAGACTGCCAAAGAGCAAAATAAAGGAATGATTGAGCCATTGCCGGTGACTGGTGCTTAATGCAGTGGCTGAATAGAACGTTTTAATGTTAACATAACTGAAAGGAATCATTTCATTACATCTTATCACATCTTTTCAACAGGTCTCATAATTTCACCTTGTCAGGAACCTGGAGATCTAGTTCTCAAGTGTTAGATGACCAACAAAAAATAAATTACAATTAAATACACTAAGTACAACTGTTAAAAGAAAACTGCAATCTAAAAGTAAACTAGCCTACAGGATTTTAAGATTAACAGCCTTTCTGAATTATTTATCTATGTGAACCCGTCTCAACTGCATTAAATATCATTTTCTAGTGGCATAGATGTAAAACTTAGACTTTTTTTCGACAAAGGATGGTACATCTAAATAAATGAATGCATTGTGGGACATGTAGTAAACCTACTACAGTAACCCACCTGCAGTCCTACATGTGCACGACACAGGCGATTATGTTTTTATATCTGGTATATTTTTTATACTTTGTAGTTTGTACTAACTTGTGCCTTTTTACTAACATGTTTTGCACTATGGAACTATGATGCTGGAAACTTTAATTTCCCTCAGGATCAATAAAGTTACTATATCTATTTATCTATGTGAACCCTTCTCAACTGCACTAAATATCATTTTTTTGTGGCATAGATATATAACTCATTTTTCGAGAAATAAAAAAGATGGTGCATCTAAATAAATGAATGCATTGTGGGACATGTAGTATAACCTACTACAGTAAACCACCTGCAGTCCTACATGTGCACGACACAGGCGATTATGTCATTGTTTATAAGGTGCACGGTGTTCCCCTTAACTCTGTCGTCACGACTGGTGCGCGTGTACAATATGCCATGATCATGTTCCTCCTCCTCTTCCTCCTCTTCCTCTATCTATCAGATACACTATAGGGTTCCCCCTCTACATGCACATGCAACATGCAATAAAAACCTCCGTGCAGTGCGGTTTTCCACCAGCCCCCTTCACTTCACTTCCACCACCTGCTGTATATATCGTTGTGCACCACCAGAAGCAGCAGCAGCAGCATGCAGGCGGCCACCGGAGCAGCTGATCCTGTAAACGCTGCTGGTTCTGTAAACAGTTGCACCGCAGACGTCGACGGCAGCAGCGACGGGGCAGCAGCAGCAGGAGAGAGGAGGATGGAGAGGACGGAGAGGACGGGGACACTGCCGAGCGAGCTGCAGGACAGGACCAGCAACCAGCAGCAGCATTATATGTCCTCCTTATCACCATCCGGGGTGCTCGGTGAGTGTCACACAGAAAAAACAGTATGTGTCCTGTATGAGCGTGATCTGAGGAAGATATGGTTTAAAAGATGGGGATAAAAGAGATTACTGTGCATGCATGCCTGGGCAATATGGTGCAGTCACCGAGATGCTTGATGGACTTCACCGAATGACTCACAGGAGACTAAAAGGGGGTCAATACTCTGTGATTGGGTTTTGGTGTCTTGGTGCGTTTTTTTTCCTTTTCCCTGCTACATGGTGCGCATTGGGATTGAGACAGGCCCAACAAGAGTCTGGCTTTAGTGGTCCACAGGTGCATGCACGAGGAGGAGGAGGAGGAGGAGGAGGAGGAAGAGGAGGAGGTGCATCATGTCCCGACAGGCTGTGCCATACTATACTTTGACTATAGAGTAAAGATTGTGTTTGCAGGGCTTAGATGACATGTGTCCTTTTTGTCTCTGGTGTTGCAAGACTTGGTGGTGAGTAAGCAAATGACAGGTGGATTGCATTATGAGGATTATAAAGCAGCACTGAAAAAATGTGATGTTTATACCTTTTTAAGGTTTTATCATTTTCTAGGCCCCCCCTATGTCCATGTCTGGGCCCCTTGAAATGTTTTATGAGTTTTATGACTCCTTACCTTTAAACATGCACTATCTGCAACCATCTTGGACTCTAACCATTGGTGCACTTTACACTTACTCTACACTATACATCCTAATATACCACTTTATAGACTGCACATATGTACATATTACATTTATTTATTGTACATACTACATTTATTTATTGACGGACTGCACACACTATGTTCACCCATTCACTCTGTATCTTTAATATCTCTGTTATTGTTTTTATAATTTTTGTATTCCTTTACCTCTCCTGTTTTTCACTCTGTTTGCTGATGTTGCTGCTTTGACACCTGAATTTCCCTCCGGGGATTAATAAAGGTTCATCTTATCTTATCTTATCTTATGTCCATCCAGCATAACGTGGAGGAGACACTCTGGTCAGAGGTCTGGTCATCTGGATGTAACAATATCACCTTTACAATCTCAGCCTGAGCAATGTCACTGCAGTTGTTGCTCCTAATGTGGGTCTTGACCTTCAAGCCATTAATTCAGAGAAAATCTCAAAACACATTTATATAGATCAGGACAGGTGATATAGGCTTACCATAAATTATATAAACTGATTAATCGCAAATTAATCACACATTTTTACTGTTCAAAATGTACCTTAAAGGGAGATTTGTCAAGTATTTAATACTCTTATCAACATGGGAGTGGGCAAATGTTCTGCTTTAGGCAAATATATATATATATATTATTGGAAATAAATGAACAACACAAAATAATGACAAATATTGTCCATAAACCCTCACAGGTACTGCATTTAGCATAAAGAAATATGCTCAAATCATAACATGGTAAACTGCAGCCCACCACGCAACAACAGCTGTCAGTGTGTCAGTGTGCTGACTTGACTATGACTTGCCCCAAACTGCATGTGATTATCATAAAGTGGGCATGTCTGTAAAGGGGAGACTCGTGGGTACCCATAGAACCCATTTTCATTCACGTATCTTAAGGTCAGAGGTCAAGGGACCCGTTTGAACATGGCCATGCCAGTTACAACCTCCGAAAGCTCGATTGCGTTAACGCGTTATTAACTTTGACAGCCCTAATATAAAAACAATAATTACACTTTCATGCCCTTTTTTTTTTTTACATCTGTCTCAACAATATCAGTGTGATTACAGGCTTTGCGATAGTGGTTCAGTTGAGCTCTTGAATGTAAATGATGATTTTGCTGATGATCACATCAGCGTGGCCTATAATCACTCTTTTCCTCAGCGGCAGTTAAAGAGCTGATAATGGAGTAGTTGAAAAACTGTCAGTTAGAGTTTGCGTGCTCTCTGTCTTTATGCCAGTTCATTCCCACGATGCAAGTGAGGTGAACTGGACAGTGCAGCCACCTGCAGCCCTGAATGTAAAGGTCTGTCTGATAGGGCTTAATGGGCTGCACCCTATCCAGGCTGCCTGTCTGCTTTTTGTGTGTTTGTGTTCTCACGGTATGACCAGTTAGAGACGGTGGACTTTTGGTTGATTGGTTAGTTGAACTTCTGAGTAGACGTCATCGGTTGTTCATCGTGATGTACCTCTCTGTAGCCTTGATATACTATCGGTGCTTATGTTTAGTATATAATGTATTTTCCTGTTAATATTTGATGGATTATCTGAAGCAGGTGTGGTATGTCACATGTGTGCAGTATGGGTATTTAAGATGGCGATTCTCTGCACTTACCAGAAGAACCTAGTGCTCGAAACGTTACAGCAATAACATCTGTTTCATTTGTTTGTTCAGTTCATAGACATTTATCGAAAATTGTGATATGAGCTAAATTAGGTTGGCAACACATTCATAATGTTGATAATTCAAACAAAAATGTGATTTATTATCAATCTCAACTGATTGATGTTGGAAAAAAATCTATACGTATATGAAAAAATCAATACGTTTCAATATCTGTATCTTAGCCTGTCTATATCCAAGATCAATATTTATATTGCTATGTGTATTTATGGCAAATTACTGTATATGTCAAGCTGTACAGCTGATGTTCACCATGTTGGGCTGCATTTCAGAGGTCATCCTGGGAGAAGTCTGACTTAGAAATAGTTTTGCATCTTTACATACGGAATCGCAATTAATGATGATATTTTAAATAATTCCATGATGCATTTGAAATGTTAGATGATAAGCAATCAATTTATTGCCTAACCCATGTTAGGAAGCTTCCGAGGCCTAGTCTATAGAACTGTTTACACACAAAAAAAAACGAGGAATAAAAAAGATATCCAGTTTAAAGTATCCTGTAGTTCTTCGGCCTCCACTCGCTCTGCTGCAGATGGACATTAAATCATCTCATCATACATAGTAACGTAGCTCTGAATGGATAAAGTGCTGCAGCCTGGCGGAGAGATTTGCACGTCAGATATATCTTCATGTCTTGTGGCCTTAATGAGGAATGATGTCAGCGACACTTTGAAGTATTCAGAAACAGACGGCAAGTGTAAGACAAAGAAAAATAAAAGCATTTGGTGTCAGTGACTTGGCTCGGATTGCATCATTATGTCACACACACAGTTTAATCAGCAGAATTGCTCAGTGATTTATACATCTCATTTATATTTTCTAAAAACATCTCCTGCATCATAACACAGGGCCGTTATCCTGTTGCATTGTTGTCGGACATGTATTATAGGTACAGTACATCAAGTGTTTAACATGTTGGTGTGAAACATCATACTGTAACAGAGAGATGACAGCAGCCTCTCAATAAAAAGGGATGAGACGTGCTAAAAGTAAGGTGGTGTGATAATGCAGTTGCGCTGCAGAATGTGAAATCCTGATCACAGACACGTACCGAGAGAGCGTCACAAGGAGATTCAGTGAACAATGAAGAGATCGGTCAATCACTCGGTCTGTTGTGCGTGCGTGAGACGGAGAGTGTGACTTGAAAGTGCGATTTTGTGTGCGAGAACCAAACGTGTGAAAGGAGAAGTGGAAATGATGACTTCAGAGCTTGCATTGTATTGTGGGATAGCACTGCTGCTTTGCCTGCATTTAATGGATTTAGAGATGGACTTGAAAAGCCAGTTTGTTCATTGCTATTTACACACCACCCAGTTTACAGATCATTTGTTTGTTAACGGTGTTTGCTTAAAGTCATGCCACCAATGCAGCAGTCAACCTTCATGCTTGCACAACAATTTACCTTTTTTCTTATCCCTTAAAGTCTCTATGACACAGCAAAAAATAGGAGAATATGGTGAAGAAATGTGCTGAGTGGCAGAGCGATACTAATGTCTAACCTGTCATCTGTGACCTTGATCGGCCTGATGAAAAATATCACCATTTGTCTGTCCTCCTTTCTCTCTCTTACACACTCTGTCCAAAGCTCTTCATCTTTTATTCTCTGTAATCAATTTAAACTGACTTTATTAACCTCTGCTGCTCCTCTTTTCCTTTCAGATAAACTGTTTGGGAAGCATCTTCTGCAGGCCAGACACTACATTATGTCCCGTAAGTCCTGGCTGAAGATGGTGCCCACCGAAAACTGTGACATCCTGATGACATTCCCAGGTGCGGTAAAGCTCCAGCCTGTCCTCCCTGTTCGTCACTGCAGAGAGAACAGTGCATCATCCTCATTAAGTGTGTTTGGTGGTCAGCCAGCCACTCAGATGCGTGACTAGGACTTAAAATGATCTCCGGGGACAATTAGATCTCATCCATTAACTGTACCCGTTTTTATGGACCAGCCCTCTCTGCAGTGTCTTTTAAGGAAGCTGCTGTCGTGAGCATAGAAATGTGAATTTGAAGCATTCATCAAACTAACTTTGCAGATAAACTTCACAATGTACAAAACACGTCTTGTATATCATGTTGCATGCTACCCCGGAGTATTAGGGCCACATTGAGGAAAAAAAATAACTGAGATTTCGAGAATAAAGTCATAATATTACGAGAGTAAAGTCATAGGTTTACGAGAAAAAAGTTGTATTATGAGAATAAAGTCATAATATTATAAAGTAGTAATTTTACGTGTTATTTTAGAGGGAAAATGGAGCAGCATGCCGCCTGTGTGACAATGAGGAATGTGAAGCATCTTGTGAATTTATACTTTACTATAGGTTTCACAAATAACAAAATACTTCATCTTTGGGCACATCAGCTCCACATTATCATCAGTATCAGGGCCTTGAAAAGATTGTGCAAGAAACTGTGTTTATTCCGAAGAAATAACCACACGGACCTGATGGGGAAACTGACTCTTTTGTGTAAGAGGAAATTACTTTTTTTCTTGTAAAGTTATGACTTTATTCTCGTAATATTACAACTTTTTTTTTCTTGAAATAGTATGACTTTATTCTCATTAAATTACGACTTTTTTCTCAAAACATTATGACTTTATTCTCGAAATATTATGACTTTATTCTAGAAATCATGTTTTTTTTTCCCTCAATGTGGCCCTAATACTCCGTCGTTGGCTGAAACTGCTGGATTCAGATTGGAATCAGTCTTGGTTATAGCCCATCTTCTCAACCTATAGAAAACATGTTTGTGATATATGTAGACAGGGATGTAATTGGACTGACCTTTCACTATATGACCCACCATCCCACTGCTTCTACGCCCTTCTGTCAGGGAGGCTGGGTTTGGTTCAGCCTCTTAATGCAGCAGCAAACTTCATTCCTTTGGCAAACACCTGAGGAATTAAACTGAGTGAAACAAAGAAACAAAGATGCTCATATTCACTGTCAAACTTAAAATACAACAAAATGTTCTCCCTCCAGATACAATAGATGACCACACTATGCTGTGGCTCCTGAATCAGATTCGTCTTGGAATCCCACAAGTCAGCATTCAGGTTCGGCAGCACAAACACACCAAGGCACACGCCTTCTTCATCACGACAACGTTTGAGAAGTAAGACTCCCAAGCTCACACTCTTGACACTGTGTGTGTGCATGCATGTGTGGGCACTTGTTCTTCTGTCTTTGTTTCAACTGTTTTGAGTAAGGACATTTTGGCGTTTGATCGTTTGTCGTTAATGGTTAGGCATGGCAATTTAAATGTAATTCCTGTTGCTTATTGGCAACAATTTACTCAATTATTTAACTGCATATAAACGGGGAATACATGGGGTGCAGCAAAATTGCTAGAATCAACAAAGTCAGACAGGTTGTAAACAAACCCCCAATTTTGCCATTTCTTCCAAACCAGCTGTTATGTTAAATTAAATTATGTTAGTATTATATCTAAATTTATTACCCAAACTTACAGAGTCTATGTATTATGGCAATAAGGGTAAACAATAGAGGTGGGAACCACCAGAGGCCCCATGATACGATATTATCACAATACTTAATTCACGGTTTAAAACATGTTGCATTATGTTGAATATTGCGATAACATATATTACGATTTATTACCTTTTCTCAACTGCAAATTATGCAGTTTGTCAACATGTGTTTTATCTAATAAGATACAGTTTTCACTCTGTTCATCTCAGAGTTTTCATTCACATTTCTTGAGGTCAGAGGTCAAGCGACCCCTTTGAAAATGGCCAAAATTTAGCGTAACTTTGGAGCGTTATTTAACCTCTTTCCCGATAAGCTCAAAACTCAACCCGCTAAAACCTCTGAAATACAGAATAGCAGCCGGGCCCGCCGTCGGATTGTTAAGTCGTTAAAAGTTTATATGATAAAAGATGGATACTTGACGTCTGTGTATCGATACAATATTGCCATGCAAAATATCGCTATACTATACTGTATTGACTTTTTTCCCCCCACTCCTAGTAAACAAACATAAGCATGTACAGTATGTGCTTGTATGCATGTATATCTGCATGTGTATGAACAAAGGCAATATAGAATGTGATCATATTTGTTTTTTATTAGTAGTATTTTGTGTTGGATGTCTCTTATGTTGAGCCTGTTGAAAAGTCTGGCAAGTTAAAGGAATAGCTGCTAATTCACGTGCTTGAGAGTGGTATCAACGTATCATCGAACTCTCGGAAAGAAAGCGAATAAGTGCATCTCCCAGAATGTCAAACTATTCCTTTAAGCACACCAGAAAATCCACAATTTAGAAACCCCACAGAGAGCTATCACCCAGTTACAGTTGGTTGTGTGTTTAGCCTTGATGCACTTAATCTATCAAACATCTGTAGTCAAGACGCTACACAGTGTTAGTGCTCCATCAGGTTTAATCCTGCTGCTCATTTACCCCTCTCTCTCTTGCTCTCTCTCCTCACGCTCAGCTTACTGCGAGGAGCGGAGCAGATGGGCATGCACAAGGCTGTCAAGCCGCAGTTCGGCGGCGGGATGCGGCGCTTTTCCTGCGAGGAAGACAACATCTATGAGAACATAGACAGCGAGCTCTGCTTTTTTACCTCACAGGTTAGAGGTCAATACTGTGGGCCATGGTTCTTGTTAATGATATACATATTGTTGCTTTGGGTGTGTTATTAAAGATTATTTTTCTGTCTTTTGCTGTTATATTTCTGGAATTTAAAATACATGTCTCTAAATATTATCTTTTCTTTCTCCCCATAACTGTTTCCAGGAGCGTCAGGGCATTATAAAGTATTGGCTGGACAATCTGCGAGCTAAACAGGGGGAGGTGCTCCACAACATTCACTTCCTGGAGGGGCAGCCAATCAGTATGCTGTCATTTGTTATGATTGAACTTTTTAATACTGTTCTTCTACTCTTCCGTATCTAAATAACACTTTAACACATACTAATAATAACACATACTTTGTGCAGTGGATTTTATTAGTCAGACATGTCTAAATGTCACGTTTCCCGATGTGTCGTCTTTAGTTCCAGAGCTGCAGGCTCGGGGGGTGATCCATCAAATGTTTCCTCTCCACGAGCAGAGGATCCTCAACCAGCTGATGACGTCTTGGGTCCAGGCTGTGTGTGAAAGGCAGCCTCTGGGTGGGAAATATCAACCTTTTATTTACTGTATAACAGAGAAAGTATAACAGCAGGCCCGACTGTTAATACCAAGTCACATTCATTAATACTGTCACATTTTATGAGCTTTTTATTAAAGGTACAGTGTGTAGGATTTGGATGCAGATTGCATCCAACTGAGTAGCCTACAGCTCACTCCTCCCTTTCCAAGACTGCAGTAACGTTGAGCCGTCGAGTGCCAAACCGCGGTAACGCCGTTCACCTCGCTCAGAGGCCATCCTTACCATAATAACACTACATTACGGCGGCTGACGGTACCACGGTTTTGCACTCTGTGGCTCCCGTTACCGCAGTTTCACGAGCGTTTTGGAGACCTATGGTGGCCTTCAGGTAACGTAAAAACGTGAAAGGCACTCTCTAGAGCCAGTGTTTGGTTTGTCTGTTCTGGGCTACTGTAGAAACATGTCGGAGCAACATGGCGGACTCCGTAAAGAGGATGTAGATATGAAGGACTCATTCTAAGCTAACGAAAACACGATATTTAGTTTCAGGTGATTATACACTAATGAAAACATAGTTATGAATATTATATTCCATTTCTGCTAATAGATCCCCCAAAATGTTTCACACTGTTCCTTTAATATAATTGTTTGAGACATAATGATTCTTCTTCTCAGAGTCTCAATATGACCTGTTTACAAGTTTCCTCTGCTTTCTAGATGATATCTGTGACTACTTTGGGGTGAAGATCGGCATGTATTTTGCCTGGCTGGGTTTCTACACCAACTCCATGCTTTACCCCGCTGTCATCGGCTTTCTGCTCTGGATACTCGCCGAGGCCGACCAGGTACTTGAAACCGATTCTATAATAAGATCTGTCTTTTCAAGCACTTGGAATATTACTAAAAATCACCCACAGTATATGTGTACTGATGCTGATTTGTAATCATAGTATATTCTTTTTTATTTTAAGCCATGATTGTCAGGATCTTACTGAGATTTTGACGTCTATTTCGCTGTCTGTCCTCATACATTTTATATTAATTCCTTTGTAAAGATAAGACGAGAGTTGAAGCAGCACAACAACCTACACACAAAAACAAAGTAAATGGCACTAGCTTTGGCATGATTGTACTCTCAAAGGTTACATAAGTGTCTTTTGATTCTCTCATGCTCGCTGCTCACAGACCAGTCAGGATATCTGCTGTGTGGTTTTCGCCCTCTTCAACGTTGTGTGGGCGACGTTGTTTCTGGAGCGCTGGAAGAGGCGAGAGGCGGAGCTGGCCTACAGGTGGGGCACCCTGGACACCCCCGCAGAGTCCTTGGAGGAGCCCAGGCCGCAGTTCAGGGTGAGGAGGGTTGTTACTGAAGCTTGAGCAGGTAGCTGCTGCTGTTTTGTTGTGGTGAACAAAATGTTTTGTTCACTTCCTGCTGTAGTCAGATTTACTCCCAAACATTCATAGTCACTTGTTAATAGAGCTGAAGACTTCTCACAAAGTGTCATGCATCAGTAAATTCTCTTATTTCTATGCACCAAATCCACTATCCTCAGGTAAAGTTGCAACGTATGTCAGTCTTGTTTATCAGCGAGCACTTGCGCAACTCTGCAGGGCCTAGCACGGCACACAAGTGTGTTTTCACACCCCACATGCTCTCGGAGTAGAGGGGGGGCAGGCAGCTTCTCTCCCGCCCTCAACCCACCTCCTGTTGTGTGGAATGAATAGAGAACTCGGGGGGAGGGGATGTCAGTGACTTCTTTAAAAAGAGATGCAGGAAATGCTTCAAAAGAGGCCTGGCTAGCTCAGTCGGTAGAGCATGAGACTCTTAATCTCAGGGTCGTGGGTTCGAGCCCCACGTTGGGCTCTAATACTTTTGGTTTGGCACCTCTGGCAACAGCAGCATGGTAATTCAAAATAACATGACATAATGATATGAATAGAGGATGTGGAAGGTGTATATACACTCTGAATTCATGTCAGCTCCTGTAGAAAGTTGTGGACTGACTTTGATCAGTCCACAACACACCAGACAACCTCGAAATATAATTTGTTGTTTCATTTGCAATGTTTAATCTTTTCCACGATAACCTGGCACGCAACAGCAAAAACATAAGAAATGCAACCACGCAAGCAAGCAGTTATTACGGAGCACATTTTTCACAAACATTTCCAATCCATTTTTCAGTGAAGATGATCGCAATCGTGCAACAAAAAAAGTGTCTGATGCTCTCCCTGCTTTCCTGTTCTCGCTTTATTCCACTCTGCAGGGAGTGAAGCGCTGCAGTCCCATAACGGGCTGTGAGGAGTTCTACTACCCGCCCTGGAAGAGAGCTCTGTTCAGATGGCTGGTCAGCCTGCCCATCTGCCTCCTCTGTCTCTGCTTTGTCTTCCTCGCTATGCTCCTCTGCCTGGAACTGCAGGTTTGAACTGATAACACAGCGACCAATGACATTGACATAATTGTATTTCTTGTGAGGAGTTTGAAGACCCACCTTTACTGGAAACATAAATGATAACACAACAGTTAAACAGCAAGACAGAAGTAGTAGAATTACACTTTATTATATGCCAGAAAAACATCAGATTCATAACTACAGTTTACTCTGAAAATGTGTGAATCATATCATTTTTTTACAAACAGGTTAAACAAAGCATGTTCAAAAACACCTCTTGCCAGTTCATATTCATTTAATCTCCTTTTAAATATAGCTGTGGGAGTAGATATGAATGACTAAGACTCATTAAATATGTATCATGCTTCTAATGTAGGAGGTGGTGATGGAGATTCAGGAGCTACCTGGTATCACAAGATTCATTCCTAAGATACTTCTGGCCGTCACTGTGACCATATGTGATGAGGTGTATAAGAAGATCGCCTACTGGCTTAATGACATGGGTAAGAGACACAAATCAACAGTGAAATATTATCTCTGCGATATATAATAAAGGAATTACTAATTAAAGTGGAACATATTTGCCCATGATTGTATTTATTGGGTATGAGTATATTTTACCTGAGTACTGCTTTTAGCTAAGAGGTGTTTTGCATTCTCTATAATAGATCTATGAGGCAGTTAAAGGCCTTTTTACTGTCATTCAGTTGCACATTAACAAATGCTTCTGTTTATCTCTCCACCCAGAGAACTACAGACTTCAGAGTGCCTACGAGAATAATCTCATCATCAAGATGGTTTTTGTAAGCCGTGCATCCTCCTCCTCTGTGTGTAGCAGTATAGAGACAGTTGATCTAGATTGAGTGGGCGTTTTGACTTCCTGTTGTGTCTTCTGGTTGTTTTACAGTTTGAATTCATCAATTCTTACCTTAGCCTTTTCTACATCGGATTCTACCTCAAGGACATGGAGCGACTTAAGGAGGTAACAACAACAACAACAACAACAACAACAACAACTGTTGGCAGTATCACAATCAATAAGACACAAATATTGGACTTAAAGTGACAATATGTAACTTTAGCTGAACTGTGGCTACTGAGCCCCTTAGTTACAGTTGCTATGTCTGCCGGTAAAGCTTTCCCTTTTCACATGGCTCATATGCAGTTTACAATAACAATGGTGCCAATTTACCACTTGAAATTCTTAGTAATTTTGAAACAATGGTTCCTTGATTTCAGACAGAGGCAGACAAAAGCAGGCTTCTCAATTTTTGTGTGCTTGAAGCTATGAAAGCTGTATGCATTGGTTGGAAACGCTGTCCCCGGTGGATTTTAATATTTCCAGCTGACTCGTTTCAAAACCAGAATCTTGTAAAAAGGGTCTTAAATACACACCTGACGGCTTCAGATATATGATGATATTGGGCTCAAAGAATGAGGCTAAAGCTGCAACTCTAGGACAAAACATCAGCATCCTCACCAGTTGATGATCCATGTATCATTACATTTGTACCTTCAGTCAGACTGAATATCTACATCATACGTGCTGCTAAACACTTTTGGAACGCGTGCCGGTGTTTTCTCTTTTGCACGTCTTACATTCAGGACAGTAACAGATGTTGTCCTTCTCCTCACAGATGCTCGCCACTCTACTGATCTTCCGCCAGTTCCTTCAGAACATCAAAGAGGTCCTCCAGCCTTATCTCTACGAGCAAAACAAGCTGGGCGTCTTCACCCCCAAGGTGCTGTGGGAGCTCGTCCAAACCATCATACTCAAGTATGGCCGCCTGGCTCTGGGAAAGGTTCAGGCCTCGATGACAGCCTATTCCTTCCTTGGTTCCAGAGGGATCCCCGCCAATCACGCTGCCAACGGTAACCCAGAGCAGAAGAGGAGAGGGGATCTGAAAGCCGGATTCAGGCTGACGGAAGAAGAGTGGGACCTGAACGACAGCAATCTGAAGCAACGCAAGGTCAGCTTCACCGAGAAGGTCGACTACCAGGACGTCGCGGCAGAGGCGCAGCCGGTGGATCGCAGCTACCTTGAGGACAGTCCCACGCTGGTAGAGGAAGGGATGGATCCGTCCTGTATTTTTGACAGCTGTGATGAGGACAGTGATTGTGAATCGCTGGCTCAGGTATATGCTCTGTTTGTTATTATGATTTAACATCCTATTTTTTTTTAGCTTTGTGGTTTTGGCTCCTTTGTCTACTCTACAAGAATCTCCATCTCAACCAGTGGTTTTGTCTAAAATTGTCATACCATTTCCGCTTTTTTAATGAAGCAGAAATCTCTCATTATGTTTAGATAATACCAACTCTTTCCAGTTCAACTTGTCTCATGTAGTTTTACGAATTAAGTTATATCATGTCTATGGGGATTGATGTCATTCATCCAGGTAGTACACTGACTACTATCTATTCCAAAGCTGCAAATTTTAAAGAGTATCTTTGGTATTTTTCAACCTGGATGCTATTTTCCTTAATTTTTGTGTCTAACTGATTAATAGGGACAACAATTTCTGAAATTGGTCCAGTATTGAGGGAGAGCGCTGTAGACGGTTGCTGCTCACGGGCTGCAACATGGTGATATTGGGGCAAGCTGGCACCGCCCACTAAAAGTGCTTGTTTTTGCCACTAACAGGTTCTGATTGTTGCCGGATTTTCAATGTCATGGCTGAATATTTAGATGATTTCCACAATGTGGACGAGGTCTTTGAATTCAATGGCGGCCAGTATTTATTTGAGCCGGAGTATACGGATATTCAGATTTCACAACGAGACTTCTCCATGAGCGGAACTTGGACACAATAGACAGACCGGATCAAGCGAAAGGTAAGAAAAAGGTTTTATTTCTCTGTAGGGTTCTCTCCATAATGTTGTCAGACACTTATAATAACAGTCTGAGTCTGTCAGTGGCAAAAACAAGCATTGTTAGTGGACGTAACGTTACATTGACGCTGCTCACTTGCCCTTGCAGCCCATTTCGCTGCTGCTGGTTACAGCATTATCTCACACTACTGGACCAGTTTAAAAAAAAATTCTCCCTAGACACAAAAACATGAGAAAAAAGGGTCCAGGTTAAAAAAAGTACCAAAGTTACCCTTTAAAGAAACAGAACTCTTTCATTATGTTTAGATAGTTTCAACTCTTTCCGATACAGTTCAACTTGTCTCATGTAGTTTCACTGACAAATCAAAATCAAACTATCTATTCCAAAGCTGCAGAATTTAAGATGTCCAAGTATTGTAGACCAAAGATTATGCCACTGTGTCTCCAAAGGAAACTGACTCTCTCTGTCAGAGAAGAAAGATTGGTGAAGAGAACAAGAAGTCATGGATCGATCCACCAGAAGAAGTCAAAACTGTCTCTCTGACCCAGGCTGAGATTGAGAGCTGTATGCAGACATACGAGGTGAGACTCTTCACATGGGGCAAAGATATGCAAATTGTCATACAAAATCATCTCCAACCAATGTCACAACAGTGTGCCCGTGAAAATATGTATATGTTTTCATGACCCCCAACAGGACACGCTTCAGGACTACCAGGAAATGTTCATCCAGTTTGGCTACGTGGTGCTCTTCTCCTCTGCGTTTCCCCTGGCAGCCATGTGTGCTCTTATCAACAACATCATCGAGATCCGCAGCGACGCCCTGAAGCTCTGCACCGGCCTGCAGAGACCCTTCGGACAGAGGGTGGAGAACATCGGACAATGGCAGGTCAGAGTGTGTTTGTTTTGGGGGAAATGTCAGAAAAGCCTTCCAGGCTGCATTGTACATAATAGGGGGCATCTGATAGCCTGTAAATTCCTCTCTCTCTTTCTCTCAACATCAGACTGCGATGGAGGCCATGGGCTTGATAGCCATTATAGTGAACTGTTACCTGATTGGTCAGTGTGGGCAGCTGCAGCGTCTGTTCCCCTGGCTGAGTCCTGAGATGACCATCATCTCCATCGTCTTACTGGAGGTATGCACTGTACTACTGTCTGCGGTAAATGCAGGTTTGACCATGAAGAGTTTCTTCGTTTTAAGAGACCGTAGTTTCATTCCCCAAAATGACACTTTTTTTAATATTACAAAAGAAGTACAAATGTGCATGGCCTGCTATATTTTGTTGTGACTTTGTAAAACCTTCAAAATCATTTTTACTGCAGGTTCATTAAAGCTGCAGTCAGTAACTTTGAGCAAATATGATGAAACGGTATTTTTATAAAACAGTAGTGCATGAAATGGATAATCGGTGAAAAGAAATCATGTTCCTCTGAGACGTCCTAGTGCTCCTAATGGCAATTGCAAGATTTCAACGTGCCCAAAGGAAAACAACCAATCAGAGCCGAGCAGTCTTGGCTTGTGAACTCCGACCAAACGGTCAAACTGGGCAGCGCTGATCAAATATGAATCAATATTCTGTTACTGTAATGCCTATTTCTCACCTCAAGTGTTTACAGAAACATTTTGTAGTGTACTGTTTAGCTGTAAAATGAGAACGTGTGTGACCCAGCAGGTGGGCGGTGCTTGGGTTTGGCTCGACTGTTTTCAACATGGCGGCCGGGTCACAAACGTTTGACCATTTGATCAGAGTTCACGAGCAGTGATTGACAGCTGCTCAGAGACTGCTTGGCTCTGATTGGTTGTTTATGTTCGGGCATGGTGAAATCTTGCCAATGCCATAGGCTACAGGAATGAGTTAACATTTTAGCACTTCTGATTCCCTCATCTGGAAGTCAATACGTTTTTAGTCAGATGCCTGAGATAAGGTCTGTCGTTAACACAAGCTTAAGAGATTTTAACATTGTGTTCTACGACATAAAATCCATTAATAAATACCCCACTCGTGAATTTTGAAGCTTTTACGTGTCTTAAAAAAGGCGGTTGCTAACCAGTGGCTAAATGAGACTACTAAACGTCATCACGCTGAACACTAGTCTGCCTTAGACTTAGTGGTGTTGTAAAGTCATGCAACCGGGGTGTAGTTTGTTTATAGCCTAACGTTAGCTTTTTACTTCTGCCGATTGCATTCACGCTTCAAAAATCATAAAAGGGGTGTTCATTTGTGGACACAGAGGAACCTGATTTTTTTCAGATTACCTGTCTCATGCACTACTGGCAGGATGTAGTGACAGTTTTATAACAAATAACTTTTTATCATATTTACTCAAAAATTACCGACTGCAGCTTTAATGAACACAAAACCTCACAAGAGTTTTTGGTATGTGTATGAGATGTGCTGTTTGATCTGTGAAAAAAAAACCAAACAGAATAAGAAACAGAATGTAACTGTGTGTTGAGCCTGTCCCTTTGTGGTTTCGGTGGTTTACAGCACTTTGCAATCCTCCTAAAGTACATCATCCATGTTGCCATCCCTGATATCCCTGGCTGGGTAGCAGAAGAGATGGCCAAGCTAGAGTACCGACGAAGGGAAGCTTTCAAGGTATAGTTGTGTCATAGCTTGAAAGACCTTCGGCCAACGCAAGGCTTGCTGCTGGCTGCACTTTATATCGTATTTCCATACACGTAAACCCCTTTGTGTCCCTGGGTGTGCATTGTCCAAAAATGTACAATAGGGCAGCTTTTCCTGACTTTCCATAAGAAATAACTGTCTGTTTCTGACTATGTTTGTGTTGTATAACATCAGTGGCACTTGTCTGAGTATTGCCAAGATAGAAAAGCGCATTTAGAGTAAAACGCAGCTTGTTTGTGTGAGCTTTCTGCTGGATAGGATGTCAACTTCTTCAACAGTGAAGATGCAAGCTCTGATGTGAAGCAAGTTGTAATTTCTAGCCCTGCTATCTCACATGAATTTATACTCTATAATATAGTCCTTATCCAGTCTTTGTTTTTCTGCCTGTGACTCTTTCTCCCTCTCTCCTCACATTTTAACACGCCTTCCCATGTAGAAGCATGAGCAGCAGGCCCAGCAGCACTTCCAACAGCAGCTCAGACGCCGGCGTGAGGAGGAGGAGCTCCAGCGTCAGGCCGAGCTGCAGGCCGAGGCCCGGCAGGAGAGCGACCACAGGGCGGACGCTCAGCACCAGCACCACCACGACAAAGCGCCGGGGGGCAAAGGGGGGGATAAGCCCAAGAGACCCAGCTCTCTGCTGGGAAACAACAACGTGATGAAGCTGAAGCAGATCATCCCTCTGCAGGGGAAGTTTTCCTCCGGTAACTCGCGCTCGCCAGCACAGTCCCCAACGGGAGGTGAGGCGAAGCTCCCAGGATTCCTGAAGTTCCTGAAGTCACCTGAGGCGAAAAAAGAGCCAGCAGTGGCAGCTGGAGCGCCGGGCTCAATTGTGACCTCCTCTGCTCTCCCTAGTGGCCAAGAGAGGTCACAGTCCCCCAACAGGACATTCAGTCCTGGCAAGCTGTTCAGTTTTAGCAAATCAGAGGGGACGGTGGTGTGTGTGAACGGGACGCCGCCAGCGTCCCAGCCTGCTAACGCTCAGCCCAACAGGGGCGACTTAAACACAACCGTGGAGGAACTACCCTCCAGTGAGTCCGATAAAGGAGAATCAAGACAATCGACTGATTTAGAGAACTCAAAGAGTTATAATACATGATCAGCCATACCAACGTAATATTATGAATGGAGAGCAATGTACAAAAAGTTCAGGCAACATTCAGAGACACAGCTGTACCGTAGGACAACACATAACTAGTCACAAGGACCACATGTAAGGTCACTCTTGATGCAACTTACTTTGCACAAAGTATTATACTGTATCTATTAACACTTAGGTAACACTTTATAACAATCATCATTTATTAATGGTAAATTGATAGTTAATTAAACTTAGTTAAGTTATTTTACTGTTAAGGAAATGATAATTGATAATGTTTACTAATTATTAGTAATGCTATAATTTATGTTATTTTAACAGTCTATAGTTGCACACATAATAACATTTTATATACTATACATACTAGGGCTGCCAGTCGATTTACATATTTAATCGCGTTTAATTGCATGATTGTTCATGGTTTATCAGGATTAATCGCAAATTAATCACACATTTTTTATCTGTTCAAAATCACTAAATACTTAATATAGTGTATGAAATGTTATGTGTGCAATAATAAACTGATAATAGTTTACGAATGTTATCGGAATGTAATTGTCATGGTCTCCTATCAGCTATGATACAATATAGAATTTATAAACTAATTATCTCATATTATACAAACTAATGATAAAATAACATAAATTATAGCATTACTAATAATTAGTAAACATTAATTATTGAACAGTAAAATACCTATTAACTAAGTTGAATTAACTATTAATTTACCATTTATAAATGATGATTATTATAAAGTGTTACCAACACTTGATTATCTAGCTTCCATGTAAAATATGTACAGTTAAGTGTAAACTCCTTGAACGGGACTCGAGTGACATTTACTTAAAATACTGCATGACTGCCTGGTTTTTAACAACACCAACAGATTATGCTGATGTGAAAGATCTTTTTACCAAAAACCTGGACCCGATCATCACAGGACATGAACAGCAGCTTCCCATCACAGGTTCGTTTCTCATCCTGATGCCTGTTATTGAATGCATGTCGCGTCATGTGCATGCATCACGTGTCCATCATGTCTTTTTTCAGTTTGATGCACTTTTCGAAAGCCATCGTATTCTTCCGCAATAGGTCAGATTATACTCACTGTGACCATAAAAAAATAATCTATTTTTCTTAGCTTTGATTTTCTATGAATTATTTTACTACATAAATTAGTGAATGTACTTCTATGATGCAAATAAATCACACTTGAATAAACGTCCATCATGAGATAAAGCATTGGCTGATTTTGTTAACGGTAAAAAATGTGTATGTAAACTCGATTTATAAGGAAAATGATAACACTGAGAACAGATCATAAACACTCTATGAAGGACATCTTTGACAGAAGATCATTTTCAATTCAATTTCTCCTACGGCATGTCCTCAAACACCTTCAATTTATGATCTAAGGAGTCAGTCAGTTCCACCCAAAAAACGTTGCTGTTAACGATGAGTTATACTGTTTGTCATAGTGTATTCTTTATAAGAACAAGATCTGAAATTGACAACAATACATTTATACAATAAACTCAAAGCAAAGCATTTAACAATAAACACATTCCAAACGTAATCAGGTGATGGAATAGAAACCATACGACAAAAGTAGAACTATTACACTCTTCTATGAAGAATGTCTTAACTTAGAAACTTAGTGAGTATTCTACTTACATACGCAGCCAAACTGCACATATACTCTGTAATCTTTGAACAGCAATATGTAACAAAAGTAAAAATGTACATTAATAGACTCAACTGTCAGTCGTGCCAAACATTATTGAAAATGTGGCCAATGCAATTTGCAGCAGATTACTCTTTACAGATGCGCAAAAAGTGAAGTTTCTAAAAGGTGCAAAGGAAATTAAGCAAAATGCTTGTTTGTGTTGACTAAACTCTGGCTTGTATCCCTCCGACATACAGGAACAAATTGGCTAAACAAAAATTAAGTTACAATATGGCTAACGTGGGGAAGACAAAATCAGAGCGAGTCGTCTTGTTACCTGATAAAAGGGGTTCAGAGCAATCACAATACACATACTGTACAAATATACAAGACTTATGATGAGCTTCACTGACTTTATGAGCAGCGAACAGACTGTTTATTTAGCCCTGCTGTCAAAAGCTTGTAAATCCAAACACACATTTCCTCAGTGTCGCTCAAATGAGCAACCCATTTAAGCAGTGTGAACAGCACATTTAGAACAAGGATTGACAGCAGTACAGCTAAATTGTAAATGTGTAGTCATCCATAAAATTACTGTGCTAACTTTGCAATTACAAAGATACACGCGCTGCTTATAAAGTTGTGATCTCAAACTGCTGAGCATCGAACTTAGAATATGGCTACACAATCTGCAGGTCATACTGTACAAAAACAGTTTGCATCCTCTAGTATGACTGTATTGGCTTGAATGCATCTTTATAGACACGCGAATATCCATTCAACTCAACACAGTGCTTCATTTCTTCACCTGAAACAACAACAATGTAAACCCAGGGGTGTACTCTAAGACATAGTGAAAACACACTCGCTTCCATTTAAGGCAACAAATCATTATTCATCAGGAGAAAACAGAAGAACGTCTCTTTCAGCATTCTGTCTTTTTCTGCAACCGTCCATAACAAACCCTGAATAGATGATTAAATCTAAGCAACAAACACAATGCTGTTTTCCTGTAATGACAGTAATCATATAAAGGATGAGCTAAAATAACCTTATATGGACCACTGTCATTATGCAATTCAAAACTAAAAAAATCCTAATGGAGTAGGAGCCACAAAAGATGGCATGACACTTAACCAATTAAAACATGCATATCTCAGACATGGTATGAAGAACTACAGCTGTAAAAGCTTTAAATAACTGTGGGCATGAGTGAAGGAAAACCAGACGGGGCGAGGAATAAGGAGGTAGATGTATGTTATTTTCAAACTACAAAAGACTGAAATCTGAGGCAGAGGGCTCTTGGAAGAAAAGAAAATACAGGGTCAAAGTAGTAAATGCATTGAGGAAAAACGTTTTTGGTTAAGGAGGAGATCTGAAGTCGAATGCAAACATTAAGACCCATGTTATTTTGGGATTGATGTCATGCCGGCTGTGGTCTGAAATGTATCGATCCTTATATACTTCAGTGCCGAGGAAGGCCTGGGTTTGCAACCATATATTCTGCATCTGTGTGTACAATTTGTTTGTTTGTGTAGGTCAGTCTCTGCTGGGTGTGCATCAACAACAACACAGCCATTCACGAATCCTCATTCAGCTCCCGACTGTCTGTTCTAGCTATTTTCCGTGGAGGCGCCGTGTTCTCTCCCTCTCCTGGATCCTGCTCTCGCTTCTTTGCTGAATTCTGATAAAGAAAGAAAGGAAGAGAAACATTTAACAAACAACAAAACAGAGGCTGTCATAAACAGTACAATTAGCGCCAAGTTTCTCCTAGATGACATCTTTAAAAACCTTTACCTTTTTGTCCCACTGTTGGTGAAGATATCGCAATAGGATGTTTGTCTTCTCTGTGACTATGACTGAGGAGAGACAACAGAGACACTGATTACATCATGAGAGAGACACAAAGTTCAAAAGGTACAGAAAAGTAAGAATGCAGTTGTTCCCATAGAGAGTATTAACTTAATAAACAAGTTGAGTAATGACTACACTGTCATCCCGGAACTGGAGGCGATTTCCTCTCATGGAAACCTGAAATTGAGATCATTACTAAGCATTGAAAGTTGTGATTTGTGCTTGAGGGGTATGCTCTTTTCTACAACTATAATACTGTAGTTCATCCACTTTGATGGAAAGTGAGCTCTACTGTAGTACCCCCTGCTCTGTAAGCATTTGCAAAGAGATCATCGCACTTACTCTGCTCTGATGGATATTCCCGGGTTGGAAGATACACAGAGGGTCGACGGTTCTGAAACAATATTGAGATCCATGTCAGAGAAAAAAGTAGTACTATCATCTGTCATTCAAAGACCTGAATCACAATGACAACATGATTTCATACGATACAATAATACGATAATACTTTATTGTCAGACAGGTCTGAAATTTGTTTTGCATCACAGCAGTTCCATTTGCAACATCACAAAAAGGACAAGAAACAAGAATACGTACATTTAAACATTACAATCACAGAAGAAGCTATTCAGGGCCCTTCAACGTACATTTGATCTGGGATTAGGCTCCACATTTAGTTTTAGGATTGACTGGTGTACTAAAGAGAGCTTCAGTCTAACCTTATTAAATCTAGGAACCCTGTATTTGATGGTAACAATTCATATTCACTGTTCAAAACATGGTTGGGGTCAGCAATGTTGTACACAAATAAGGTGACTTACTGATGCTTTACACACAGAGTCTGCATGGAACCTGCTGAAGTTGTTTTTGTTGTAGACAGGTAGTCCCTTCAGGAAATCTGACTGTGAGGGCAGAACAGAAACATGTGAACAAACACACTTCCGGGTGGTAAGGCACCATAAACCATATAACAGGGTGACAGACAACAACACCTACCTTACATCTAACTACACCACGTGAGAGTCACGTGGTATTAAGTGACAGTAACCTACGTCCTACTAGCCAACACGTCACGTTAACCAACATTTAACACAACTATTTAACACCTATACATAAACAATGAACGCTAAACAAAGCACCAGGTGTGTCTCCTACCTTCTCCATGTCTGTCCTCGTCTCTCTGTTCGTTGGTTAACTAACTATCTGTGAGTGGAGACGAGCAGATGCTTCTGTTTGAGCCTTAGCTCGCTAGCTAGCTTACTAAGCCTTGTTGTCTTTGTCGTAGCCAAGAAGCCGGTTTGTTGACACCGTTCAACAGCTGCTTACGACCACTATAAAACACAAACTACGCGTGACATCGATGTGATCGCATCACGCCACTTCTATCAGCTGGAAACTCCCACTCATTTAAAGGTAAATACTCCAAAAGACTGAAATTGAGACGTCCTTTGGAAGCTAACCTGCTACTAGTTCACAACTCCATTTTTGTTGTTCGTCTCATCAGGGGGGGCGGGTACCTTTCTGGGATTCAACGCACCTCATTGGCTGAGCGGTGGTAGACGCGTGACGACAGAGGGAAAGCAATGCGCTGATTGGCTAGAAAGTGATTATGTAACAGGCCTGTCTTCCAATTCGAGGGTGGCTCTGGCATGAAGCTCTGATGAAAACAAGACTTTCTAAGCAGCATGTCTTCATCCATGAACATTAGGATTCAAGATTCAATTCATTGTCATTGTGTAGTACAACGAAATTAGATTGTGACAATCCCATAGATACCTAATGAAAAGATGATGCAATAAAAAAAAGAGATACTGCAATATAAATATACAAATATATAAAAGATAATACAATATAAAATACAATATATATATTGATGAGATGACAGCTTTGCTAGATTATTGCCCAAAGTGTCCGTCAGATAATTATATAATTATTGCACAGAGTGATCAGCATATGTTAGGGTCTGAGGGTCATTAAGGACACGACACACCCCCACAACAGCCTGTTCTCCCTCCTGCCCTCTGGTAGAAGATACAGGACCCCCAGGACTCACACCAGCAGACTGAGGAACAGTTTTTTCCCCCAGGCCATCAGACTTTTAAATCTATAATTAATTCGACACATTCTTACACAAAAATATTTTTTATACTGTATATACTGTATATATTCTTAATACATATGTTCTTAATATGCCCTTGTATAAAGTATTTCCTTTTATAATTGTAATGTAAATGTAAATGTAATATAATTTATTATTTAATGGAGCTTCCCAGCGAAAAGTATTTCACACGTTTGTACCTGTACAACCGGCGTGACAATAAACATCTTGAATCTTGAATCTTGAATGTTATTGTACATATCCGTAACAGTAGATTTACATTATCGATTTATGTATCTCTCAGCTGTTGTTGCTGTTCGCAGTTATGAGTTGAGCATTGGGAAAAAATGCAGATTTTATAAAAGAAGCTGAATCTATATTCTGTTACTGTAATGCCTATTTCTCGCATCAAATGTTTTCAGAATCATCTTGTAGTGTACTGTTTAGCTGTAAAATGAGAAAGTTTGCTCTGGCTGGTGGGCGGTGCTTGGTATTTCCTCAACTGATCTCAACATGGTTGCTGGGTCACAAACTTTCTCATTTTACAGCTAAACAGTACACTACAAGATGATTCTGAAAACATTTGATGCGAGAAATAGGCATTACAGTAACAGAATATTGATTGACCGTTTGATCAGTTTGTGAGTGATTGACAGCTGCCTCCGTTGAATGAACAGCCAATAGGAACCATCTCTCTGAAATGACCTGTGATTGGCCAAAGTCTCCCGTCACGGGCTAGATTTTTTTAAAGCCTGAAGAGAGCCATGAGGAGGTGCAGAAGTCTAGTTTTCTCTCAAAACACTTGAATTACAATATGCTGAAAGGTTATTATGGATTTTTTGCTCAATGATGCCAAAAACATTCTGCCTACTGCAGGTTTAATGCCTCAATTTATCAAACAGTCAGATTTTTAGTTGTCACAACTTCTGATTTTAGACAATCTTTTGGCTTGAAAATGAAAGGCCACTTCTGGAATTCATCCTGCCTAATGTAAGAGAGACCACAAGGACCCGCTCTCTGAAAGTAATAATTACCCCAAACTCCTAACTCTCTCTCTTCATACTGGCTTCAGTTGAATAAACCTACAACTTTGTAACAAACAGTAGATGGCAGCAAACTTTGTCTCTCAAGGCAACAAAGCACAAACCCATAGTCCACAAACTATATTTGGGAGGCACTATATTGTTCTGATCAGAAATGCAAATACTGTATATGTAAATTCTTTAGAACAACTAAGATGACACGGATCTTTTAAGACACATTTCGTCTTTTAATCAAATAACTTCACTCAAGTAAAACAAATCCATACATCTGATAACATTTAATGATTATGAACAAAACTTTATGGATCAGAAATACCTTGGTAAAACTACCAGGCTTCTTTTCAATCAAGGCGAGTGCAACTCGTTTGTCAAAGGCCAGTTTTCATCCTCTCACCCATTATTAATGCAGGCAAGCCAAACCCAACCCACACCCAGTATCGCCAGTTAACCCCAATACACAAAGTCTTTGCCGAGCACCCTGAGCAAGGCAGCATTTCTGAACCAATGTCTGTTTTCTGAAAGTCTTGCAGGTTTTCCCAACACGGTCCTTCAGTGTGAGAGTGATTTCCGTCCCTTCAACATACGCCGTAGAAGCACCTCGATGCCGCCTACTGAGCTGATCCTCTTGATCCAGCCGTGGGTCCTCTTGCGTTTGATGTTCTTGGGCTGATACTCTGTGCCTCTCTTCTTGGTCCGTACCTGCTGGTATTGCCACGGGAGCTGTTGGAACACTCCTGAACCCTCAGCTTGTGAAGAAAGTGGTCCACATCTGGAAACCTGAGGTCCTGCAGCTGCTCTAGGTGCAA
The DNA here is from genome assembly GCF_043250625.1 of Sebastes fasciatus. NCBI lineage: Eukaryota > Metazoa > Chordata > Actinopteri > Perciformes > Sebastidae > Sebastes > Sebastes fasciatus. Next base: position 13,366,136 of record NC_133805.1, on the reverse strand, counting down.
TCCAGTTGCTGAATAATCTAAGGTGAGGGTTGCCAGTTACAGCAAGGTTCCCTGCAGGGATGCTGTTGACAGATCACAGAGGTGAAGAGATGTTATAAAACACATTTCATTCTTTATTATCAACATTCTGCCACAATTACAAGCTATAATACATTTATGGTGCTGCTACTTATGTGTGGAGTAGTCTCATGCCTTGGTGTCTACCATCAACAGAATGATGAGATGTATGTACAGATTGAAAACACATGCTACTTTAATTCCAAATCGTAATACTGTAACAATTACAGCACATACTGCCAACAGTTGTAAATCAATACCCTTTTTCATGATATGTTGATATGAACTCATTAGCTATCATTAAGCTATAATTGAATTAGTCAACACCTAACTAAATACCGTTATTAAATCAGTAACGTTAGCAGGGAATGAAATTAGCACCTGCCACCTGCCAAATACAGGGGAAATGTTGGCTGTGGCAGGTACAAATTTCAGGTCACCTGCCACCATAGCACAGGTTTTCCTTATATTAAGAAATATTATTTTTAAAAAGCAATTCTAAAGCCTAAATTAAATATTCTAACACTTCATTTTACAGCTCCGCAAATTCCACTGTATTAGGTGATAATTAGCAAGTAACTACAAGGAATTACAGCCAAATTACCCCAATATTTACCTCAAAATTGATCGAAAATTATTTTATTATAGACATTATTTAATAGTTATATTCCGCTATTTCTCAATAACTGGTAATTCATTTGAATGCATTTCCAGGAAAAGAATACAAAGTTAATTGATCTGCTTTATTTACATGTCTGCTGATAAATAGATAATAATTAGCAAATAACTTTTTTGAAAGTTCTTAATTTTTTTTCTTATTAGACAATAAGTCACACAATGTTGTTCAGAAGTGTCTTCTATTAATGTTCCACCTCCGATGAAGAGCAGCGCCTAAGGGCCCTATTTTAACCATTAAATACTATTTTAGCATATAATCATTAAATAACGTTTATACTAAAGTAATTTCCGATACATGTTGAGGTAAATATTGGGGTAATTTGACAGTAATTACAAAGAAATTTCAAATAGGTTACTTGCTAATTATCACCTAATTACCATGAGATTTGCAGACCTGTAAAATGATGTGTTACCAGATATAGTCATGCATTAAGGTTACATGATATATTCCATAATTCTGCAGTCTGGTACCTCTGACTCACTGTTTACTATTTTGAAACCTAGATTTCAGAAGTGGCAGACAAAACAAATCTAGTGTCTGGTAGATATGTCCAGTGACCTGCAGCAGTGGCAGGAGGGGAGAAAGGTTCATTTCAGACCCTGAACGTCAGGTAGCCCACTAACGTGATTAACTAGCCACGCTGCTAACGCTACCTAGCTTTGCATCGTAAACAAACACTTTGCTGTTTGTCTAAACATGAAAGTACGTGAACTCTGTTACCTGGTGAAAGTGGTTATTCCACGCAGTCGGGAGAAAGACGAGCGTATCATATTCATCTTTAGATATGTATACAATAAGACACACACATGAGGACAGTGAATGTCACGCAGTGTCTGCAAACCTGCGAATATGAAGCAGCGTGATTGGTTCAGACTCATCAGCCAATTGAAAAACTTGTTGTTGGAGTAGCTGTGCTTTGATGCCCTGAGTAACGTTTTTCAGGTTGAACTCTCAGGCGGTTTACTTGATTGCTCTAACACCACCATGTTTCACCAATGAAACGGTTTATTGGCAATGATAACTGATCTAACTTTTGGTTTGAGATTAGTGTCTGCCAGACGGGAGATACTAAACTACATAAGCAATGGGAGGACTTGCTGCCTGAAAAGCTTTACTCAGGGTATAAAATACACTATTGAAATAATACAGTTTTTGAGTTATTTACTAATTTTTAAAAAATAGTTTTTAATAATGTAACGATTATCTATTTATTAATTTATTTATTTATTTTGCACAATTTAAGACTATACAACATTACAAAGAAATTAATAATATACAGTGCAGGAAGAGGCAAAAAAACCACTGGGCTTATCTGAAGCCTCCACCCAGAGATAAGATTAATATAAAGAAATAATATGACTACATAATAGTAATAATATGACTACATAATAGTAATGATAGATTCACAATACTCCACTATAAGATGCAATCATCACAAATCAGTGCAGCATAAAACTTAACTTGTAATGAGTCTCACTCAAATAATGTCAAAAATAAAAACATTTAGTGCACCACTGCTACCAAAACAGCCCAAAAGTACACTTTCACAGGTTTTTCTAGTAAATATCTTTCAAGTATGTACCATTTACAGCCTAACCTTACAGTAACAGTAATGTAAACCAGAACCAGTTTAAAGCTTTGTATTTCACATGATTGTACTTGTATAACCGGTGTGACAATAAACATATTGAATCTTGAATCCTCACCCCACCCACTATACCCAGGAGTTTCATTCACACACATGCATTTCCAAGAGAGGAAATAGAAGAAGGGAAAAAATAATATTAATAAAATAGACTAATTAGATAAAATAACTATATAGGCATTTTATTCATTTACTTGTTGCTGATTTCTTCAGTGATAATTAAGGTGTCAATATGCTCTAAAAAAGGAAGCTCTTTAGTGAACCTCGCAGGGAGAACCTAATCCTCTCAAGTTTAACACACTGCAGTATCTATATAGTAATTGATTTTTGTCCCATTTTATTTAAACAACAATGCTTGCAATGCATAAACATAAAGCAGTCCTATATTGTTATTTACATCGGCTACCAAACAATAACAGAAAGTACTATAGTTGTCGGCTCACTGGCTCTCCGCCCCATAAACGTCACAGCTGGCAATTCCGTGACAGGCACCGGGCTGTCCCCGGTACCGGAGTACCAACAAGTGTTGATGTGAGTTCAAGGGTAACAGCGGGACACATCAGCAGCATCACATCTTCATCCAATTGGTTCAAACTCTTAAAGGTCATTTCTCTCTTCATCAGTGACGCAGCATGCTACCATGACAACGATTCCAGATGTGCAGTTTAAATGATGATGCAGGTGTGGAATATTGAAACATGTGATCACACCTGGATTGTGATGTGTTGTTCACCTATTTAGATAATTATCTGGACTAGTTATCATTTCTGTCACATCTCCCTGACTGCACGCACGCGCACGCACGCCTTTTTGCTATCCTTGTCAGCCTTGGCAACAAGGAAACAAGCTTCTCCCATTGGCCTCCTCTTCAGTGTTCATCTGGCTTCTATTCGTCCTCCTTGCTGCCACTCAGGAGGGAAACATACCCGGAGACTGCTGTTGCTGCTGCGGATAAGAGAGCAGCAGGGTTGGGTAGGGTCTGGTCTGGTCTGGTCCAGAGTGCGCAGTGGATGCTGAGGGAGGGAGAAAAAAACAAAAAACATTGTTATGAGTATCTTATTGACATGCATTTTCCACACTTTTATGGATGCATGCTTTATCATCAACTCAAGCCCCTGCGTGTTTTGTGATATAGCAGTCTGATGAGGCCAATAAGAGGCGTTTACTGTTTTGCAGCATCTCTAGCGTATAGACAAATTGTTGCACCAAATGCAACCTTTTCTCCTTTCAAGTTCGTCAGCCCTCATCTTTCAGTGCAGATTTCTAATCGCCCTTAATCATTAGTAATTCTGCAGGTAAGGAACCTTTTTTTAATTGCATTATGTTGTTAATTAGCTGATGTTTATTGTGCAACATATAAACACAATGACTGCATGCATTTGTTTTCTATGACAGAGCAAAAACAATACATCTATCAATAATATGCATGCAGCATTTATGGCCCTAAGCACCAGACTGCTACTGGATTTTTTGTCTTTTTTTATTTGTGATGCGACGCTAGTAATTGGGCTCTAAATTTGTATTATGGATTATTATGGAGCATACTTCTTCTGTTTATGGCTTGTTATTTTGGAGTCATAGGCTTAGAACCAGCTAAGCTATAGGACATGTGTGCATGAACAGAAAGTAGGTGATAATGTTCTATTTTGTTTTTGCAAATATATGCATTTCATGTGCAGATATATCAAGTCAGACTGCGTAGCCTACTGTATGGTGTGTAGTGGAAATTGAGCAGCACACTGTGTACCAGATGTGTGTTACTGTAAGACTTGGCAGACATATCAACCTACATATTCTGCAATGCCGACACAAAAAAAACACACGGATGAGTAACCTTTAGCCTGTTTGACTGGAGGGTTTGTGGTTGGTCTGGTTAGTCCACTTTCCTCCCCCTCAGCCAGATTCAGATCCTGGTTGACCGTGATGAAGGATAGTATAGGTCAGAAAGAGAATCCCTGATTTAAATGGCTGTTGGGCAATACTGATGTAGATAGTTAATGAGGTGTAGTGGCACCTCTGTGCATGCCAGGGTCATCCAAAGTCCTAAACATGGTTATGTGACATACGTCCTGCTATGTTGTCAAAATGTTCACCATTATCCTCAGTGGACACTATACCACTTGTAGCAGATGTGGCATGACTGATTCATAATAAAATAACAGAATGGCTTCAAAATTGAAGAACCATCACAAATAGATATATAGAGAGGTGTCTGTATGGATGGATGGATGATGTAAGGACACACTGCAGAATTGATTCTTCGATACTCCGTTTGGATATTTGTGGAAAGGCAGGCATCTCAGTCAACATCCATTTGGCTCCAGGGTGTAAGTGGATATCACTTGATGCTCTGACCTTCAGACCATCCTGCCACCAACAACAACACCACACGCGCACAGACACATGCACTTGAACCGTCCTGTGCAGATATTGTTATGTATACCAGCTCCATTTTCCCCTCACCGTAGTGCCAGACCTCTGCAGAACCACACATTAAAGCAGCAGTGGTTAGAACTGGAGCTAATATGATTTTAAAAAAGTTATTTTTAGAAAACGGTCACTATATCCTGACAGTAGTGCATGAGACAGGTAATCGGAAAAATATCTCATGCCTCTGTGTCCTCCGGTGCTCCTAATGACATCTGCAAGAATTCACAGACCGGAGGAAAACAACCAATCAGAGCTGAGCTGGAGCCTGGCGTCTCTGAGCAGCTGTCAATCACTCGCCAACTCCGATCAAACGGTCAAACTAGACAGCACTGATCAAATATGAATCAATATTCTGTTACTGTAATGCCTATTTCTTGCCTCAAATGTTTTCAGAAACATCTTGTAGTGTACTGTTTAGCTGTAAAATGAGTGTGACCCGGCAGCCATGTTGTGATCAGTTGAGAAAATGCCAAGCACCGCCCACCAGCTGAAGCAAACTCTCATTTTACAGCTAAACAGTACACTAGAAGATGTTTCTGAAAACATTTGAGGCGAGAAATAGGCATTAAAGATAGAATATTGATTCATATTTGATCAGCGCTGCCTAGTTTGACCGTTTGATCGGAATTCCCGAGTGATTGACAGCTGCCTCCATTGAATGAACAGCCAACAGGAACGCTCTCTCTCTGAAATGACCTGTGATCGGTCAAAGTCCCATGTCACAGGCTTGATTTTTGAAATTTTTGTCCAATGATACCAAAAACATTCTGCCTACTGCAGGTTTAAATAATCTGTTAATTAATTTACCCTAACCTTTATTTTAACCAAGAAACTATTACAAATGTATTGTTTATTATTTATTACAGTGATGGTGTTTGAATAGAGGATACATGTAGAATAAGTATCTGCACCTGAAGGGGATTAGAAGTAATGAGATGTGATTTGTTTCAATATATATACACTTCATACGACTTTAATTTGGAGAAAACCTTTACTAACAAAAACATGCATCGATGATAAAGAAAATGAAAATGAATATCCACAAGTCATCCTATTAAAGGGAATTTATAATTATCCATTCATTTTATTTTGTCTCTCAGCAACATCTCAAGATGCCTAGATGTTATACATATTAATTATTTTAAGTAGGATTGAAGCCATGACTACACATCATATGCTGTGAGTAATAATGTGAAATATGCCCTGTAGGCAGTAATGTGCAGTAACTGTGCTGTTTCACTCTGTTTAACCGGGAAACAATAAATAGATGTGACTGTTCCCACTCTGTTTCCTAGAGATAACCAGCCTGTGTGCTTATGAAAAGTGAGGACGAATGATGCTTTATGTGCACAAGGAAAACAAAGATAGTTTACCCCTCATCTCCATTACAATCAGTGGATAACTGCTATCATATGACACATACAGTTCACAGGCGTGTACAGTCATGCCATATGACTGGTGTTTTCTATTTATGTATATCCTGGTTCTGACCATGTGAAAAAGGGGTTATTTATAGCGAACGTCTAGGTCAGCATGTGAATGTCACTGACATTGAAACTGTAATACAGCACAAGTATTGGAATCCCTGAACGTTGAGCTGCTTTGTCACCCAGGTGAGTGTGATCGTTGAGCTTTACAAAGGCAGTTGGAGCTGCTCTTATACACTGGCTATAGTGTTTTGAATTTGCACAGCAGTTTGGAGCCTGTTAAACTGCAAGCGTCTTCTCTTTCGGTGTGTTTCATTTCTCTCGACGCTGGCTGTGTGGCTTGCTGATGAAAGGATAAAGGAGACCGTTTCATTGCAACTGCGTTGCTAGGAAACAGCTTGGGTCCAATTTGATAGGAACCAAGCTGCGAACCAATTTCCTTCCTGTTGAGCTGTTGACATTTGCGAATGCTACGACAGGAAATAAACCTGAAAACATTTATGATGCTCATGTTTGAGGAAAAAAACAAGTTGTGAAAAGCTAGATAGAGGCGTCACAAACATTGTCTATTTTTGTCTGAGCATCTGAGTGATGATCTGCTTTGTTGTGATGTTGTTAATGCAGGGAAGCACCATGCTGACCAGTATCACTGAAGGGATACTCTGCTGCCTGACTGGGAAGGCTGCCAGTCTGGTCTTGCCCCTGGAGACATTAGAACCCTCTGATGGTTTTGAGTTTGTGGAGGTGAAACCTGGGAGAGTCCTGCGAGTGCGGCACATCATCCCGGAGCGTCAGCCCGTAGTAACGGAAGAGCAAGTTGCAGGCAAGGAGAAGACGGATGGCGATGATGAGGACGGCTCTCCTGAGGATTATAACAACAGCAGCGCCGGCAGCAGCGTCCACTGCAAGAGGAAGATCACAGTCTACCGCAACGGCCAGCTGGTGATCGAGAACCTCGGCGATGTTCTGCACTCTGAGATCCTGCAGTGTCAGGACGGGGATCTGGAGCCTTGCAGCACTGTAGAGGTAGAGCTGGCAGACTACAAAGAGATGCCCTCTTCTCCAGACCCCAACCCTGCTCCTCCTACGGTTCCTCCACCCCATGGGGAACAGAAACCCGCTCCACCTCCTCGCCGCCGCCGTCGCAAGCCCAAGCGCACGGTGCAAATCGACTCGAAGAGGGTGATCTCGAGCTGCAAAGGAACGCACTCGGACGTGGCCCTGTTCTTTGTGCACGGTGTGGGAGGTTCTCTGGACATTTGGGGCAGCCAACTGGACTTCTTCTCTCGGCTGGGCTACGAGGTCATTGCGCCCGACCTGGCGGGGCACGGAGCCAGCACTGCCCCGCAGATTGCAGCTGCTTATACCTTTTATGCTCTTGCAGAGGACCTTCGTGCCATCTTTAAGAGATATGCTCGTAAACGCAACATCCTCATTGGCCACTCTTATGGGTGAGGATTTGTGACATGCATCTATCATCTATCTGTCTAGTGATCAGCATGCTGTTGTTAACATGCTTTACTCATCTCATTATATCTCTTCCAGAGTATCATTTTGCACCTTCCTGGCCCACGAATATCCTGATCTGGTCCATAAGGTGGTGATGATCAACGGAGGGGGTCCCACAGCTCTGGAGCCCAGCCTGTGCTCCATCTTCCAGCTGCCATCTTGTGTCCTGCACTGTCTGTCGCCCTGTCTGGCCTGGAGCTTTCTCAAGTAAGATCTGCATTTGCACGGTGCCAAAATTGACACCAGAGATAGTGACATACCACAGTATCTTCTTTCATTGCTGACTAGCCTTGCTTGTTGATGTCAAAACATTTGGAATATTACATAGAAAATCCTTAAAAATAACTTCATCTCTCTTTTTCTAACCTTCAGAGCTGGATTTGCCCGTCAGGGTGCCAAAGAAAAGCAGCTGTTGAAGCAGGGCAATGCCTTCAACGTGTCTCCGTTTGTCCTGCGAGCCATGATGAGTGGCCAGTACTGGCCTGAGGGGGATGAGGTCTACCATGCCGAGCTCACTGTGCCCATCCTCCTGGTTCATGGCATGTGTGACAAGTTCGTGCCCATGGATGAGGACCAGCGCATGGCGGAGGTAAAGTACACCTTCATGAGTGATTTATCAGAAAGTGGGACAGGGCCGTAAAGTGTGTGGGGGGCCAATGGCCCCTTGACCCCCCTACTTGCGGCACCCATGGTCAAGGTACTATATATATACTGTCAAAGTATCAAAACGCTCGATCCACGGAGAAATACACACTGCCTGTGTTCAGAAACTTGAACTTGGACTTTTGTAAGGTTGTGATGTCACAACTATACAGTCACCAGTAGAAGTGCGGCTAAACTCTGTGTAGTTGACACACACAGTGAGTCCCCGACTGCAGTGATGCGGTGAAGACAGCAACAGCGCAGATGCAAAAGAGTGGAAAACGCTGACCAATCAGAATAGACTGGGCTTTTTTGGGAGGGTGGGTAAAAGAGACAGGCGCTAAAACGGAGCATTTCAGACAGAGGGTGAATACAGGTATATTCAGACAGACAGTATGAGAAAAATTATGTGTTTTTTGAACAATAATATATGTAAACATGTTCTAGTAGAAACCCAAAATACAAATATGAACCTGAAAATGAGCATGATATGTCTCCTTTAATATGAAATGTTTGCGTTGTAGTGTTACCGATTGTAATGTTCTGCATTCCTTTTGGCTCCCTCTCTAGATCCTTCTGTTTGCGTTCCTGAAAGTCATCGAGGAGGGAAGTCACATGGTCATGATGGAGTGCCCCGACACCGTCAACACCCTCCTCCACGAGTTCTTTCTATGGGAGCCGGACATGTCCAGAAAAAACAGCAGCAAGACAGACACAGCACTCAGTGACTCTCTCCACACAGTGAAAATCAATAAGCCTGTGGACAAATAACCAACGAGGAGACTAGTTTTATAAGCAGAAGGCCTTTTGTGGCATGTGTTCTTAAGGCTGCTCCTAGGCTGAGAGCTGTTATAAACAGGGCCAAATCTTAAGGATGCGGACGGCCACTGGTGCTCCAAGATAAAGCAGGACTTAGGCATGGCGCCGACCAGAGAACGATGGAACGAACATAGAGATGAGGGGAATGGATGCAAATACGCACAGTCAGTTTCTGCTTCGCTTTTTGATACCAGTTTGTGCTCCATCGCGTCATGTTTGCAAAACGACACCTGGAGTACTGTGCCCATTCGTGATTTGTCTGTGAAATGTATCCGGCGAAGAACTGACTACAACAACATGCAACAAGCATTAAATCCATGAAATGGTGTGTGAATTCCCTCACTTTAAATATTCTGTAAAGTACTGCAGAGCTTCTGTTATACCTTTACAAAGTGGTTATTAATCTTGCACCTGCTTTTAGTAGGCAACTGGCAAAATGATATGTAGCGAATTGAGGAATTACATGTCTGATTTGCCAGTATGATGGGGAAGGACAGCTTATAAAAAAACTCAAGTGTTGATAATAACAGTTTATTATCAAATACTGACCGGATAGTATTGGGACATGGGTTAAAGATATTAAATATATACCGATGTACGTGCAAAATGTAACTAATAAGTGCACCAAAAGCATACATAAATGATTACATCATGCCATAACCACATCCATACAATGTGCAGTGTGCGCCATCTCAAACATGAAGACTCACAATCACAGCTATTGTCAATAAAATTGGCTCATCTATTTCCAAACTACAGCAATATATTTTCCACATATTGAACTCTAATATAAAATCCAAAAAGTTATATGTGCGTCCATGTTAAGTGCAATGTAACCAACTCATCAATTCATAGTTGCATGAAAATTAAGTAATATTCAGCAAGAGATTTATATGAGGTGGTTGCAAAGACAGATGTAAACAAACATGGATGCTAAAGGGTTCTCCTCTTTTATTGCAATAGTATATAATATCCTAAGGATACAAAGTACCGAGGCCCTGCATGAGTTCAGAATATGAAAGAGGGTTGTGTCAGACAGTTGCAATATATTCTCATATTGAAAAATTCCCTGTGCACTTCTCTCTAATCAAATGAGTGTTCCTTTTAATGTGTAAGTATTATTGTTGCCTTTATTTTGAAATAACAGCTACTGCCATATAGAATATTGTGGTTGTATTGACCGCTTTAAGCTGCTGAGTGTGTTCTCTTACTACTCTCAAGTCTATCATATTTATATATTATATAGTGTCAGATAGAAAGAATGAGCTAAACATTATGCTCACTGAAAGACATTCATTCACGGGTGCTGCTTTGTCTCATAGTGGGACAGTAAGGAGCGAGTAAAAAGCACAGTCTAATATGCTCCCTGACAGTGCATATCCGTTGACTGGATACTCTTTTGAGAAGCAAACGGCGGATTTTGGTGGATTTGAGAGTGGGAGTCCAAAGCTTAAAATCAAATATGAGTCAGCCAAAGGACAAAGTCCCCTAAAAAGTGGAACATTTGTACTGACCATGCTGGTCTGTTATATATGCATTTTGACAGGATGCTGATGCAACATGACTGGTCTTATGCAACTGATACAAAATAGAGAGAAACAGAGTGGACATAAACTGACTAGACACTGACATCTCAAAAACACTATATATTCTCTATGGACTTTCCAAAAACCAACAAGTGCTGCTGATGCAATGTACCATATGTCTCCTTTGGTCAGTAAAACTGTATGGACAACAGGGTGCACATGTACTTCCTCTTATGCTAAAAGTGTGCATATACAAATTGTCAGTGCTCATGTGTGCTATATCTTTTTGTGGTTAACAAGATGTGTTAATGTTATTGTTGCATTTATTCACGGGAATCATAATATATGCACTGCCTAAATGTAGATGCATATAACATTATAGCCTATCGAAACAGTTGGATTCAGTGTATGAATGTGCCTTTCCTGGCATGAAATAAAACCGATGTTCACAGTCTACGGGTGATTTCACTTGTTTGTTTGTTTGTTTGCAGTAATATAGTCTGTTTTCCTTCATTCAGTGTTGGATGTAACAGCATCAACGTAATTACATGAATGCAATTTACACACAAAAGATTTAGGAATTTTTGAAAAAAAAGAGAAAAAAGTAGGTAGATGAGATTATTACCTTATTTGGATCATTTCATAAGGCCTGAAGCTGTTGGTATAAGTGTTATGGTTTGATGCAGGATACAACCAGATTAATATTTTAAGATTATCTATATATTTTTAATAAATGCCATTAATTTGCCTATTCTCATAGTAGTATACCTAATATAATCAATTCCCCCCCCCAAAAATCCACATAGACGTTGTTATCTATATTGTAGCTTAAATTTTGTCTGTCAGTGCCAGAGATAGGCTACAAAATTGTAAATGGTTAACTGATTACTTTGTGATCAGTAAGAATAGATGGTTGAGTTGAAACATCACTTAAACATTAATATGTTTGAAACAACCAAAGCTCAATTCTGAATAGCCTGGACATCTTTTTGTTGGACAATGTAATTTTCTTAATATTAGAAAATCTTTCTTCCCATATATAATTTAAAACCTAAGTGCAGCACCATAGACAATATATTGGTTAATTTAAGTTATTAATTACAGTCGTTATAAAAAGATTTAAACTAGTGTTTTAATAAAAAAAAATTATATATATATTCTATTTTTAGACAATATATTGGTTAATTTAAGTTAATATTTACAGTCATTACAAAAAGATTTAAACTACTGTTTTAATAATTTAAATTTAAATTTTTTAAATATATATTCTATCTATTTATTCTATAAATCTTTTTGTAATGACTGTAAATATTAACTTAAATTAACCAATATATTGTCTATGTTGCTGCACTTTGGTTTTAAATGATATATGGGAAGAGAGATTACAAAAAGATTTAAACTAGTGTTTTAATCATTTTAATTTTTTTTATATATATATTCTATTTCTAGACAATATATTGGTTAAATTTAAACTAGTGTTTTAATAATTTTAATTTTAATTTTTTAAATATATATTCTATTTCTAGACAATATATTGGTTAATTTAAGTTAATATTTACAGTCATTACAAAAAGATTTAAACTAGTGTTTTAATCATTTTAATTTTAATTTTTTAAATATATATTCTATTTTTCTAGACAATATATTGGTCGATTTAAGTTAACATTTACAGTCATTACAAAAAGATTTAAACTAGTGTTTTATTCATTTTAATTTTATATATTTATTATATATATATTATATTTCTAGTGTTTAATAATTTTAATTTTAATTTGTTTTAATATATATTCTATTTCTAGTGTTTTAATCATTTTAATTTTAATTGTTTTAAATATATATTCTATTTCTAGTGTTTTAATCATTTTAATTTTAATTGTTTTAAATATATATTCTATTTCTAGTGTTTTAATCATTTTAATTTTAATTGTTTTAATATATATTCTATTTCTAGTGTTTTAATCATTTTAATTTTAATTGTTTTAAATATATATTCTATTTCTAGTGTTTAATAATTTTAATTTTAATTTGTTTTAATATATATTCTATTTCTAGTGTTTAATAATTTTAATTTTAATTGTTTTAAATATATATTCTATTTCTAGTGTTTAATAATTTTAATTTTAATTTGTTTTAATATATATTCTATTTCTAGTGTTTTAATCATTTTAATTTTAATTGTTTTAATATATATTCTATTTCTAGTGTTTTAATCATTTTAATTTTAATTGTTTTAAATATATATTCTATTTCTAGTGTTTTAATCATTTTAATTTTAATTGTTTTAAATATATATTCTATTTCTAGTGTTTTAATCATTTTAATTTTAATTGTTTTAAATATATATTCTATTTCTAGTGTTTTAATCATTTTAATTTTAATTGTTTTAAATATATATTCTATTTCTAGTGTTTTAGACGTGGCTCTGAGCTCTGAATCCATCATACTCTGACGCGCTATCAGAGCCGCCCTCTGATTGGCTGAGCGTGTCCCATGCGTGTTGTGGTAAACAAAATCCGAGATGCGTGTGCATGCGTAGAAGTGGAGTAATGGAGGATAGTGATCTATTCACGGGGGGCTTAGTTTAGCAAGCTGTCTTCCTTCTTTCATGTTCGCGACTGCTGTTAACCTATTGATTTACGAGGTGTTTTACAACGCAACGGAACAACGTCTGAATCAACGTAAAGGAAGCAGTAAGTAACGCTACTTGCACGTCGAGTTTACGTCAACGGTCGTTCCAGAATGTTAGCTTCTTTAAACTCACAATGCTAATCTGATAGCTAAGGAACTGCTAACGTCGATGCTAACGGCAAGGCTTATAGAAAGAGGCGAGGACACGCGTCATCAATATGTCATAGCGACGGGGTACCACACATGCGCAGTAAAATCTGGTCTACACTGCGCATGCGTAATACCCATATCTCAATATCTAACCTCTTTCTATAGGCCTTGGCTAACGGACGGGTGTAGTCTATTTCCTGGAATAGATATCACTTGACTTGGTACGAATGGTACTTTCACTTTGTGTGTGTCTGTCAGACTTAACTCAAACAAATTGTTGAACGTCGCTTATAGGAATAAGGTAGCTATATTTTCTATATCCTCACAAAGTCGTATGAACGCTAGCTGTCTCTAAGTTTGCTAACGGCTCGTTACGTAGCTATGGTGATGTCTGTAATGCAGGAAGTAGTCCGATCCCATCACGGTGTTAACGTGAATTAGCTAATGTTAGCTTGTCTTATGACTTTTTCCCTTTGAGACAAGTTTGAGTAGCAAGTTCACTCTAATTGTGCACTACTATATTCGTGACCAGACTTAAATGTGACTTGAATACTAGTGAAAACATGTATGCTATCACACTAGCTAATGCTATGTGTCATTGCATTATACAATGTTTCCTGAGCAAGTTAGCACAATGTGCTAACGTTAGCTGGCTGGCTGTGCTTCCACATTGGGGCCGAATTAAAGAGACGCGGGCTGCAACCAATCAGGGCTGCTTATAGATGCTCCCAGTCCTTTCCAGGCTAGATTGGTCCCCGCCACAGCGAGGAAACGTATACAAACACGCACCATAGCCTACAGTATGTTCTCTCTACTATTCAGAACCAGAGATATTAAGTATATAACATTGTAGGAGTAGTGTTCAGTGTATAAAACCAATTATTTCATTTCATTTCAAAATTGATTTCGAACATGTAGAATATAAAAAAATATATATTTTTAAATAAAGAAAAAGAATGATCATACCAACAAGTCGACAGTCAGAAGCAAGTAGTATTTACATACAATGAAAAGCGTAAGAAAAATAAATTGTCAAACACTTCATGCATTGATTTATATATTCAAAAAGGAGTGAGAAGAAGTATACACTTATTTAATCCCACCCTTTCTTCATAAGTCAATTATTAATTATTAACCAGCTTCATTATTGACCCATACATATACTCTAATTAAATTTTCCTAAATTTGTCTAACTATAATTATTCTAACTATAATTATTACCTTTAATCTGTGTCATACAGAAATATAAATTAATTACTGATATAATTATCCTTATCAAAATATAAATTTGTTATTAATCCAGAATACCAATTCATTACTTATAATACAACCTAATCACAATACCAATTCATTACTTACATATTTGCAATACAACCCGCAATATATATATATATATATATATACTTAAAGATGTATTAAGCAGTTATCACTCAGGTTGCCAAGTATGTTGAAATGTTAGCTAATACGATCAGCAAGCAGTTTGGGTACTCTTGAAAATAAATGTGCAGAAATACAAAATGTTATATTATTATTATGGCTACTTGCTTAATATTGTTTTAATCAGAATCGGAAATACTTTATTGATCCCTGGGGGTGGGATTTGGATGTTACAGTTGCTCTCATATAAACATAAACATAAAACATAAAAATATTACATTTATTTATTGACGGACTGCACACACTATGTTCACTCATTCACTCTTTATCTTTTATATCTCTATTATTGTTTTTATAATGTTTGTATACCTTTACCTCTCCTGTGTTTCACTCTGTCTGCTGATGTTGCTGCTTTGACACCTGAATTTCCCTCCGGGTATTAATAAAGGTTCATCTTATCTTCTCTTATCTTATCTCATAAAGAAATGGATGAAAATAGAAATAAAGGAGTATGTAACATGTAAATTATGTACATAATGCTACAATATATCCCATAATATATGTAGAGAAATTTAAGTAACAATAAAATAAAAGTAATAAATCAGAATATAAGAAATATGTGCATTAAGACACAATATATAACATATAACCACAGTGCAAATAAGTAAATACAAAATGCTGAAAAGTGGTGGAAATAAGTTAAGAAGTAATTATTTAAATGTTGATAATTGTTCAATTAATAAACTATAGGGGTGCAGACCAAAAAAGACAGGATCCAGTTAAAAATGTCTGGCTGTAGGTAGAAAACGAATAAGGGAATAGCTGAAATACATACTCAATATTGATATCGCATCATAAAATCACAATTTCTCCATTTACAATCTGCAGGAGCTGCCATTGAGTTTTGGGATGGCGTCAGATGCGGTTTCCCAAAACCATGGTTCCAAGGGGATCATGACTTTTTACCCCACTCCTGAGGAATTCAAGAACTTCACCCGCTACATTGCATATATCGAGTCCCAGGGAGCACATAAAGCAGGCCTGGCTAAAGTAAGTACTGACACACTGCATGTGTTCACACAGGCCATATTCGCAGCCATTGTCATGTTTATGGTATCATATTTATTGGTAGTAAATAATGGTGAGCAAATGTAAAATTAAAAACTAGAAATGGTACAAGCATCAGTGCCACATTTCTGACGGCTATCAGACAATTGTGATGTCTGTATATGTTTTTTCTATAAAATTATTTAGACAAGGGCATCTGTTGTTTGATATTTTGCACACGTGGAGTGATGGAACAAACCAGCTTGTCTGAAAAATAAATAAATGTATACCTCCAAAGTTTTGCTGGTGAATAATTTTGATAAACAGTGTTACGAAAACAGAATAACTCACTGTCTACTTTCTTCCTCCTAAGATTGTCCCACCAAAGGACTGGAAGCCCAGAGACTCCTATGACGATATAGACGATTTAGTGATCCCTGCACCCATTCAGCAGGTGGTGACGGGCCAGTCGGGCCTTTTCACACAATACAACATTCAGAGGAAGGCCATGACCGTGAGAGAGTTTCGCAAGGTTGCCAACAGTGACCGGTGAGAAGTGCAGAAATGAAATACATTTAAGTTTCTTCAGTTATCAGAAAATCTATAACATCTGCAATTGAATGCTGACAACTGCATTTTTAACCTTTTGATGGTAAAAGTTAATTTATGGCGTGGTACTAATCAGATATTGTTAATGCCTTTTTATAGGTTCTGTAGTCCGCATTATGGTGACTTTGAGGAGCTGGAAAGGAAGTACTGGAAGAATGTGACATTTAACCCTCCCATATATGGGGCAGATGTTAATGGATCTCTATATGGCCCCGTGAGTTGACATTAGTGAATATTCATCAATATTGAAGGGTTTTCCGATTGCTTTCTGTGTACCTGTTGACCTGATACATAAGGGATGCTGTTAACATTACTGATCATAGTGTTGTTAATCACTGCTTCAAGTCTCATCTGTCGATCTTGTATTATCTGCTCTACTCCTGCAGGAAGTCAAGGAGTGGAATATTTGCCATCTGGACACCATTTTGGATACTGTCGAATGTGAAAGCGGCATCACTATTGAGGGTGTTAATACACCCTACTTGTATTTTGGCATGTGGAAAACCACCTTTGCATGGCACACTGAGGACATGGATCTCTACAGTATCAACTACTTGCACTTCGGAGAACCCAAATCATGGTAAGGACACAAACTTCTTTTCTTGATCAGATGCAGAAATAAAACTCTTGATTCTTACACACTCTTATATAATTCTTATATTAATCTAAACATATTTTGATAATGATTTCCCAATTCTGATAGAAACCCAGAGGAATCACAGTTAGGGATATGTGCTGTTAGATCTGGATGTTGATACACAATCTTCTCTGCCACATGGAAATGGGTGTCATTTACATAAGGGCCCTTCTACATAGAAACGGCAGGCTTCCTATTTCCTATTAGTGACACTTCAGCATTGATTCAGCAGGAAGGCCTATCCCAGAGGGCTTTGTTTTCATAAATGTGGAATAGTGAGTTGAAAAATGTGTCTCTGACTCTCTTTCAATGTAGTAATGCAACATAATCTGACAATACACTGCATAGTATATACATAAATGTATAATATCAGTTTACTGTGACTAAGAAGACTTATTTGAATGTGTGCAGGTACTGTGTTCCTCCAGAGCATGGGAAAAGATTGGAGCGTTTGGCTAAAGGTAAGAGACAAACGCATGCTGTTCACTATCATGGTCTCTAAAGCTGTGTTGACACCGCAACATTCTGGTAACCGGTGACATGAAGCTACAAACTGACGCCCAACACTTGTTGCTCCATGACGGGCGTGACACACGACACATAAGGTTGAGCTGGTCTCAATTTTTTTTCAGTGCTCAAATGACGCAGTGAAGCGCCAACCAATCATATGTTTTTGTTTCACTCTTTTTTTTCCGTTCCGTCGAAAAATATGCGGTTAGTCAGAGCCCGGTGCTATTTAAAGACATAACTACGTCAACGAGCGCTTGAGCAATGCTTCAACGGAGACCCGGCGTCAATGTTGCCGGCCATGATGGCCGTTTTGTTGCTTTTGTCGCTGGTAGTGTGAACATAGCATAACTTCTGTCTGCTCTGTCTTCTAGGGTTCTTTCCTGGTAGTTCCCAAAATTGTGAGGCCTTTTTGAGGCACAAGATGACTCTCATCTCTCCCTCTATACTGAAGAAGTATGGTATTCCGTTTGACAAGGTATGAATAGAGTATTTGTTTGTTTGTATTTCAAACAGAGGGTCTTTTCTTCATACCCACTGAACAAGTCAAATGTATAAACTGCAGTTACTTAATCTTTTTTTTGTACCTCTCCCTAAGATTACTCAGAGGGCTGGTGAGTTCATGGTAACGTTCCCCTATGCCTATCATGCTGGTTTCAACCACGGCTTCAACTGTGCAGAATCCACCAACTTTGCCACAGAGAGATGGATTGAGTACGGCAAGCAAGCAGTTTTGGTGAGGACTGCCAAATGAGAGCATAGAAAACCATACTTAACCTTATTTGAATCAGATTTTATCTTGCTAGGAAGAATGTAAACATATACATTCATACAGTATAATCAGCTATATGTTTATAGAAATACATGCAACAATGTCAACTGTAACATTCGCCATTTGACTCGCAGTCTTTTTGTGCTCTTCTTTCTTTTAGTGCTCATGCCGTAAAGACATGGTGAAGATTTCCATGGATGTATTTGTGAAGAAATACCAGCCAGATCGCTATGAGCAGTGGCTGGCAGGGCGCGATGTGTCGCCCATTGACCACACGCGGCCCACCCCAGAGGCGAAGGAGTTCCTGGGGGATTCCTATAATGACATCAGCAACAGTAACAGTAACTCCATGGAGAGCTGCGGGGAGGATGGAGAGCGGAAGGGGTGGGTCACTTACTACAGAAAAGAACAACCTTGTGTAGATGCGTTGTTGTTCAAATGGTTTATACCGTAAAATGTTTTGGTACGGCAGAGCTAGCGACGGACTTGGCGTAGTTAGCGGAAGTATACACGTGTGACTACGTCCGGTTTTCAAAATAAGATGTTAACAAAGGAAACTGCAGATACAAAATACATATAAGGAAATAAGACTAATTGGCTTAAATTCACCAGAAGTATAAAACATTACATGTCCCTTATAAATTGAAAAGGAAATACCACTAATTTGTGAGGGAATTGTCTTTATTCTTTAATTTTGGGGTTGCTGGAAAAAAATTTATGAATAATGCCTGACAAGGACTGATATATTTGACATCTCTAACTACATACATGCTAAAAAATCAAACATTCTTACTGTATTAATTTAGATATTTTCCAAATTAAAAGTCCCTGGAAGTGTATGATTCAACTTTTTTCCATGGTCTAGTGTTAAAAAGTTAACTAAAATCGAATCGCAATACTTAAAAATCGCAGTACATATTGAATCAGCACCCAGGTATCGTGATAGTATCGAATCGGGAGATAGGTGTATCATCCCAGCCCTAATTGGCAATGATATTGAAAAAGTCATTAAATTCTAGTATTAACATTTGTCACGGTTTCATTTTACAGCAACAGAAAAGACAAATGGTTTCCTATTCTCTGCTGTTTTAAATCGTCTTCCCTGTGTCTCTGTTTGGTCCTCAGCGCTACACAGAGGATTGAGACCAAGAGACACCGAGTGTGTCTGGAGTTGCCTGAGGAGGTTGTTCCCAAGGATGAAGATGAGGAAGATGTGGTGCAGTATGGGAAGCGTCCCAGGCTAAGTCTTTTACCTCCACGTTTTACGTCACAAGATGGCAAGAGAAGTAAAGGTATCATCACCTGTGCATCATCTTCTAGTTTCCTGTCAGGCAGCTAAGCCTCTAATAATGTTTGAAAGTGCATTTTTCATCCTCACATCCTAAACAGAGACCTCTGATTTAATTTACAGGCCCACCAAAGTTGGTTGTCACCCCAACCAAGCTCACTTTATTGGATCCGTTTCACAGAGGCCTGACCCAAAGTAACAGTGATGTAAGCCGTACCCCACATTATACCAAGACTCGCGCACCTGCGATCTCGTCTCAGTCCAAGCCCAGAAACGGACATCTATCGGTTTCAACGCTGCCTTCGTGGACAGAAGCCACCGCTCAGCCTGCCCGCAAAATGGGGGTAGCCAGCCTGCTCTTCCACAGGACTCTGAGTCCAAAAGACGCTCTTCAAGTGCACAGCTACACTCTAGAAAAGCAGCAGCAGCAGCAGCAGCAGCAGCAGCAGCAGCAGCAGCAGCAGCAGCAGCAGCAGCAGCAGCAGCCCCACACACAGCTGCAGGTGCACAGCTATGCCAAAGAGCATCTACCCCGTCATCTCCAGCACAAAACCTGTACACCGTCAAACACGCAGGTTCAGCCCTCGCCACAGCCCTCGCCACAGCCCTCGCCACAGCCTTCGCCACAGCCCTCGCCACAGCCGGAATTAAAGATTATTCTTACCAAAGTGGCACCGATTGAATCGGAAGCGGAGAGTCTTGAAGAGCTGGACCAAAAGGAGGACAAACCTGAAATACCAACGCCTGTTGAGGATCAGGCTGAAGAGGAGAAGCCTGAAGTTGAGCCCACCAGCAAGTCTGCTGCCTCTCCGACTCAAACGCCACTCAGAGAGTTGAGTAAAACAGAGACGGAGGCCCCGAAGATCAACAAGCGAAAGGTCTGTTTGTTTGTTTTTTTACTTTGGTATTTTTTTACTAGAAGATGCATGACAGAACGCTCATACCAAAGATGCAACAAGTGAAATGTGATGTTAAAATTAGGGCTGTCAATCGATTAAAATATTTAATCGCGATTAATTGCATGATTGTCCATAATTAATTTCAATCAACCGCAGATTAATCGCACATTTTTTATCTGTTCAAAATGTACCTTAAAGGGAGATTTGTCAAGTATTTAATAATCTTATCAACCTGGGAGTGGACAAATATGCTAGCTTTATGCAAATGTACGTATATATTTACTACTGGAAATCAATTAAAAACACAAGACAATGACAAATATTGTCCAGAAACCCTCACATACAAAAATATGCTCAATCATAACATGGCAAACTGCAGCCCAACAGGTAACAACAGCTGTCAGTGTGTCAGTGTGCTGACTTGACTATGACTTGCCCCAAACGGATTATCATAAAATGGGCAATGGGTGTGTAAAGGGGAGACTCATGGGTACCCATAGAACCCATTTTCATTCATATATCTTGAGGTCAGAGGTCAAGAAACCCCTTTGATAATGGCCATGCCAGTTTTTCCTTTGCCAAAATTTTTCAGTAAAGTTCAAAGTTATTTAGCCGCCTTTGCGACGAGGTAGTATGACTTGGGTGGTACCAATGGATTCCCTGGGTTTTCTAGTTTCATATGATGCCAGTATCTTCACTCTAGCTTTCCCAAATTGCGTTAATGCGTTAAAGAAATAAGTGGCATTAAAACAAATTTGCCTTATCACTTTGACAGCCCTAGTAAAAATGTTAGTCTTGTTCACTGTGGCACACGCATGTTTGAGCACAGGTTAGGTTCTATTGTAGCATGCATTATCTTTTTGTGAACTTAACACCAAACTATCCAAAGTAGCTTGCTTTCACTCTGAGCATATCGCTTGTTAAGTTCATATTTAGTGCTCATAAAGGTGTGTCTTTGCTTCATATTACTGTTGTGCGTGTAGGTATTAACAAAAAAGACGTTTTGGTGGCTCTGTACTGGTGCATTTTCCTTGCATGATGTTTGCATACTACTACAGCATTATTACTAATTCTAATAACACAGCTAATCTTGGTGGCAGAATACATTTTATCAGGCATTATTTCCAAAGTCTGCCCTGTTAAATGTTATTCATGCTGTTCAAACTGCAGAGTAACCAAGCCCCGCTTGTGGATAGTGGCATTGTCGTCCTGAATGACACCATTCCCGTCAGGAAACCAGTCCATGATGAGGTGAAGCCGATCGCTCAGAATCATTACGTAAGTAGTTACTATAGCTGTGAGTAAAATCTCAAAGGGATATATGGACCCAATGTTTATCTGGAAAATGGTATGCATACCAGTACAGAGCTCCCAATATGTCTCATAATTGACTTCATGACAACTGATGTTATTGCCCATCGCTACAGATGCAGGATAATTCCTGTTTTGTCTTGCTATACATTTCTTGCTCCAGCAGGTGTCAGAAGAGCAGTCGTACTGCAAGTCAGTTGTGAAGAAGCAACAGCAGCAGGCTCAGCTCTGTAAGCTGCCCCGTCATCACCCTCTAATCAGAGAGGCGAACAGTGACGACGGTACGCAGTTGTTTACTTCATCTGCATAATGTTGTGTGGTGCCAGTTTACCAAACACCATATTTATAGTAATAATCTTAGTGCTTGTTCTAATTAACTTTTCTTTCCATTTTCTTTTTTCTTGTGAACTTTTCATGACTTAAATCTCTTTCTCTCCACCATCTTCCTCCTTCATTCACACTTGCGTCTCTGTCCTTCATGCCATCATTCTATCTGTAGATGAGTTCATAGATGAGGAGTTTGATCAAGAGGAGAAGGAGGACTGGGCAAAGCCGCTAGCCCAGCTGTGGCAGTGTCGGCCATATAACCCTCAGGCAGAGAGGAAGTACAACAAGAACATGGGCCAGGAGGCCCCCTACTGCTCCATCTGCCTGATCTTCCACACCTACCATCAGGTAACGACTACAAGCATGTTACGCTCTTATGAAGTTAGTTCTGTTACTTAATGTTCTTATTACCATCGTTTTGCATCTATATTGAGTGGACAGTCGTGGTTATCAGCATTTCATACACTGTTGTCATTTATGGAAATCCAGCCATTTCAGGGAAAATGAGTGATGAACTGTGTGGTGCAATGATTTTTCAGTGTTGATGAACTGGGACCAGATAATACAATCTTTTTGATGTTATCAAATAGGGGTGTGAATCGTTCGGTATTTTACAATTCAATTAAATTTTGTTTCTTGGGGACAGGATTCAATTCAAAATTGATTCTCATTTCAGTACAGGGGTGCCAATTTCAGTATCTACTCCAGTCTGTTGTGTGCTCATAAAGGCGGTATGGCAAATTATGGCATGAAAGCAAAGTAAAGTGTGTGTGTGTGTATAAGATTATGTGGTTTGTATATTTGAAAAAAAAAGGTTTGTGTTTCTCAATTCTCAGTGACTTCAAGAATGAGTTTGCATAAATAAAATTGGTAGATTTAGGCTAGCTGCCTTTTTATTTCTCACAAGCCAATTTCAAAAATACAATGTACACAAAATAACTGTAAAACGGGTATTTTGTGTGATTTTTCAACAACTCACACAATAACGCTTTACACAACTTTGTCTTGGTGTGTAGATGACTGTCAATCAGTAGCAATATCTAGGTTCTTTTGTAGAATTAAAAAAAAAAAAAAATAGTTTTTCGGAAGTTGTGAATTGTTTCAGAATCTTGATTCTTACGTGAATCGCCCCCCCAATATCAAAGCTAAAGTCAAACACAGATGTCTTTATTATCGCTTTACTTAAATTATGGCTGATGTTTGTTATAATGTCTGTTGTAGAAAGAGCTAGGATGTGAGATTTCTTTTTAATGGTTGTTGCTTATTTGCAACAACAAGTTATATGTATATTATTTTAAAATAGTTTTGCCAAGTTAAATATCTCTAAAAGATTAAAGTTCTAAATGAAACAAATGTCTCATTGGCCATAGTAATGTTTGGATTATGTTAACATAGTTGTGCATTAATTTAACACTGATTAACACAACAGGTTTGAACGTGTCTCATCCAGTTCTAACTGAGGTTTGGATCCATCAGATAGATGTATAACAAGCGTTTCTTTTTTCCCCTCAAGTCCGAGTCCAGTAGTGGGAGTGCCGACGTGATGTTGGTGAACCGTCCTGGGGGCCGCCAGTGGTCCAAGCCACTCATCCCTGAAATGTGTTTCAACACCCAGTCTAGCAAGACGAATGATAACGGGGAGGCACAGCTGTCTCACCCTCATATAGCGGAAGACGGGACCAGCCGGCTGGTCAGCTGTGCTCAGTGCTGCGTCCGCGTACATACCAGTAAGCCCCTTTTTCTGTAATGAACAGGTTACTATTAAAGTATGCATTGGTAGGAACACTTCAGGGATTGTTAAATGGAACACATCTTACTTACATTGTATTCAGATCTATTTTTATTCTTTAGGAAACCACCACTTAGTGGTTATTCTTAAAACTACTGTTACACAGTTAAATCAAAAACAGCCATTACTAAAGATGATTATGGATAAATATGCAAACACACATGTGCCACACTAAATCATTCAGCCAGTAGTGATAAGAGCTCTTACACAGCATTTACACACAGAGCCTTTCTGAAATTAATTATTTTGCTGGATGAAGTGCTATTAGTTTACTTATATTTGTAATGTTTTCTTATTTTAGTTAACTTGTGTCTTTTCCAATCATAATTTATTTTAGTTTTATTTTGCTCTAGCCTGGCTTGGTCGTTTTATAGCCTGATCACTTATTTATTTATTTTCCCCCCCAATTTTCTTAACCAGTCAAATATGACTAATAATAAGCCTCCTGTGAAATGAAGCATGTGAATGTGTGACATGATCTTTTTCTGTTCCTGTTCAGGTTGCTACGGTGTGTCTGGGGATGAAGCAGAGCTAGACGACTGGCTGTGCGCCCGCTGTGACGCTGGGGCCATCACAGAGGTTAGTTAATTGGGCTACTTATAATAGATAATCTTTATTTTGATTCAAATTATTTGAGTTGCTCATCATACTGATAACAGACAAAGTCCAAAAAAACAGCCGCAGAGTAGCTGTATCCCTCCACCAAGTTATCTTTTATTATAGAACATTTGGTGAATGTTCAATAACATCAACAAGGCAGTTTCACTGTCAGGAAATCCAGCGTCACGGATTATGATCAACAGTAAGCACAGTGAGAAAACTGGTTGGAAAATCCTGGAGAAATGGGATTAGTGCACCAATGTTTGATTTATGTATCAGTAAAAATAAATACATTTTCTTAACAATGAAATTGAATGCACTGGCCTCACATGTGTCATGTCTGCAGGTGTTTGTTTTTCCAATTAAAGGTCCTAAATAGTGAAAACAGTTGTTCTAGGGACAGTTTAGAGTGAAAACCACACGGTGGCACATGGTGCAACATTAAGAGTTTAATATTGAAGAAACAGCTGTATTCACAGCTCTCTTCCTCAGATGATGGACCAGTGCCAGTGGTTGACAGTCATTGTCACCAGTATGTAATAACAGAAGATCAACTTTAATGATCCGATCCTATGCTGGGCATTTTTTAAATTTGAAGTGAATTGCTGCTGCTCCAGTTGAAACCATTGTGCGTATCATGATGGCGTCTTTCTTTTACTGCAGTCCCATGTTGCTGTAGATCAAACAAAAATGTATGTCCATGTGCACCATATTATGTCAGTCCTTCTTTTACCTAAAAGCACAATACAAACTATTATGTACCTTTACTGAACTAATAGTTTAATATAATTGACAACCACAGCAGCGTTTGTCACAGTTAATCTAAACTTGTCTCTCTATGTTACAGCGTCCTTGATTCTGAGACAGTGAGAGTGTTCACTTCCCTTGTCTGTTATTGTTTGGGGAATTTGTTTTTATCTTTAAATTCCCGCTGCTTTCAGCATTCCTGTTTCCTCAGAACAATAGATTGTTGTGAAAAATGTCAGGAATGTGGTCCAACTGTGGCACAAACGCCTTCGACCACCAGTGGGCAATGCTTCACTTTATAATTCACTGTGACACGTCAAAGGACTTTGGCTTCACACTGTTCCTGTTAAAGTATTTTTACATATATAATTATATTAAGGATTATAGTCATTTACTTTATTGAAATATTAGACCATTGAATGCTGTGTGGATTTTCCTTAAGGAGTTCTAGCCATTCATGATGTTATTAACAAACATGGGGGCTAAGGATGCACCCATCAAGTGTTTTCTTCCCCTTATTACTGTACTGAGCCAACTGACCGTCTTTTAAGGGATTCCTGTAATATTCAGTATATTTTCTAGGGCTGCCCGCTCTTAGACTAAGATTTCTTTAGTTGATTAGTTGTGTTTTATGCTTTTTCATGCTGAATAACTTATTTCCAAGAAACTTATGCGCACATCTCTGGTTAACACAAGAGTTAAAGTGGTGCTTTTGTGTGATTCTTTGTGTAGGAACTCAGTTTTACAGATCTGTCTAATCTGTCTAATCTGACTAATCGATTAGTCGACAAAATCGTACTAGTGTTAGTCGACTAAGAAAGTCTTTGGGCGAGGACAGCCTTAGTATTTTCCCATAGTGATTTGTGGAATATCATTAGAGAAAGGTGTGTTTGAGTAGAAATGCTGTGGCAGGAACAGGATTTAAATAATACAGGATATACGGAAGTTGTCAGTCAAAAGCAGCACTTTAGAGGTGAGGGGAACTTTGATCACATATAGGCAAAGTGACTGTTTTTAGTCCAGACCTGGTCGGTTCACTTCACTCCCTGACAGCGTCCTCTTTACTGAACCTGACAGCCTCAGTTTATTTATTATTGCCACTCTGCCTTTCACTGACTCGCAGTGTTGTTATCCCTTAGAAGGTTTTAAAAAGGTGCATTCAGGCGTTCCTGACAGCTGCTGCACCAGGTATGCAGTGGATTTGTGGATTTAAGGATTAGCAATAGATTGAGCTTTATATAGCTGATACCTATCCATGTGATCCAGTAGAGGAGAGACTGTGTTATCCCCAGTTTAAGATATGAATAATATAGAGTAGAACATCATGTATCCAAAGCATCAGGATTTAGATGTGATGAAGATAAAGTGGTCAGATGCCAGAGTTAAAATAACACATTGTTGTGTGTTTTTCTTCCTCCAGGACTGCTGTCTGTGCTCCTTGAGAGGCGGCGCTCTTCAGAGAGCCAACAATGACAAGTAAGTAATACCAGCACACAGTTTCCTTTTGAAATAGGATTTACTGGACATTAGACAGTGAGGGGTCAAGTCTTATGTGGAAACCAAAGAGTTATTAGTTATAGGGAAGATTGGTAGGGAGTCTGGTTTTATGGGACAGACAGTAAGGTGGTTATTGTTTGGACTTTTTATTTACACCTACTCGTGCAGCATGAGGGCAGCACCGAGTGTTTCTAGGATGTTAAAGTGCCGTTGCTTCTTCTTTAAAGAAAACCCTTTTCAGCTGACCCAGTGCCACATTTTCTTTTCTAAGAAAAGCTTGTCTCCCTTTTTTAATTGAATGTCTTCGTGGTGACAGTCATAAACTTGTGAACGTAAGTAAAGGCAAGAAAAAGTGCTCGAGAAGGATTTATGATGTTTACAAAACAGCCCAGACATAGTCGGACTGGTTGGTACACAACAGATTGCTACCCGTGCCTACCATCCACTCTCCTTTTGACCACTTTAAGTCTGTTTCTTCAGTCTGTTACTGCTAACATCCATCTGGTGGAACAAGCCCTTCTAGCTAAATGTTGTTTTTAATGCAAACATGCACAGTAGATGTGTGCGGTTGTTACACACCCTCAGCCTGTGGTTACACTTTATCGCTCAGTGTAGAGCACAGTAAGTGTATGTCAGTTTAAAGGCAGGAAACAGGTTTCGTTAGAAGCAACGTTTTCCTGTCGACCAACTATCACAAATGGCTTATGACAGCATGGGACTTCTTATTTTTATGCAGACTAATCCACTATATCATTCATTTAGCAGTTAGTATCTGGAACCACAATAAACTACTTTTCTTTAATGTGCTGGATGTTGAATAATTGGTGTTCATCTAACCACTTATTGAGCACGTGGATATCAGTTAACAACATTGTTTTTTTAAAATCACCCGTGACTGGTTATTTTAAACCACATTGTTTAGTTTATAACAACAAGATTTTGTCAAGCTACTTTTTCCAATGTAAATACTTGGTTGCGTCCGAAATTCCATACTAACATGCTATTTAGTACGCTAAAGCAGTATGTGAGATATTTTAGTATGTCCTAAACCTTAGTATGAAACCAGTAGTATGTGAATTGCATACTATTTCCAGTGAATTATTACAGTATGCAACGCTGGGCACTACAGCGGCATAAATATCACACAATGCAATGCGGTAGTGACGACAACATTCATAACGGATGTTGAGGGACAGCTCTGTAACATCAATAACGCTTCAATTTAACTGTAAGTATAAGATTCCACTTTGCTAGGCGTAATATTTATATTTTAAATTAGTTCAGACTTTGATTCTCACAAACCGTCATTTTGGTCACATGAGGTTGGCACGGGTTGCCACGGTTATGTGTATCCAACCCGCAAGGAGGCTCTCAGGAAGTGACGACGTAAGCTACTGCTCACTGCGTCCGAAAATATACACACTACTGTTTATTCACAGAAAAGTATGTTGAACGATCGTACACCTATTGGGTATGTAGTGCATAGTATGCGATTTCGGACGAAGCCCTTGTCTTTCATGCTCAAGTTAAAACCATTTGATCAAGTGACATAGTTTTATATGGGGATATTTTTGGCACATTTATTAATCCTTGAACTGAACACAATCTTAATATTATAAGATTTATCAATAATTTCATCCCTAAATATGTATTTGTCAATTTGTTATAATCCCAGTCCAATATTATAGCTTTTGTTCTTCTATTTAGAAAATAAATGTAGTAGTACAAGTTGTTGTAATAGTTTTTTATGGATCATGTGTAGACATTAACTTGTAGCCCCAAAGACAAGTTAATGTCTAACCATAATGTTTAATTGTTTAATTGTGTAACCACATTGTTTAATATGTGCTCTAACGTTTCTAGGAACATTGCACCCTGGACATTGAATTGTTTGTCTTAAATCCTCTTTATGTTTGCCTTTCACCCAGGTGGGTTCATGTGCTGTGTGCCATCACTGTGCTGGAAGCTCGCTTTGTCAACATCACTGAGCGAGGCCCCATTGACCTCTCTGCAATCCCACTGCCACGGTTCAAACTGGTAAGACTCACCACAGTTACAGCGGCCTGCTGTACGTTTTGGTCTAACTGCCTTACTTCGATCAGGAGTAGAGATGTTAGATTCAATTATTAGTTAAACAAGTTGATTTTTTTCTGGGTTAATAAAAGATGGTATCAGATCAGTGCATAGACTGGCGTAATCGGCGATACCTGTTCCCGAATTTTGGGCAGTATCGGACGCAACAACTGTATGTTGGAATCTTTTATTGGCACATACAACAACTCTAATCCGGAGACCTGTTTTGTAGCTGTAGACATGAAGGTAATACTTGAAATCAAACTGTAGTTGCCCTGCCTCGTTGCTGAGTTTCTCTTATTCAAAACTGTTCTGATATCAAAATTCATTGACGTACATTATCATGATGCCGATCTACCTATTCATGGCATTGTGAGTCGGGACTATTGTTCCACCGCCAAGTATTTTTGATCCATACACAGATTAGGTTCTTGGTAAACCGAGTTGTACAGTGAAGACATCTGTTTGTGGTTCTCACTGAGGACACGCACTTCACCGAAACTGCTGTGGCGCCTGATGGCTGTCCTTACTCAGTTTCACTTCTCAATCTGCCCCCTGCATGTTTCTGAATAATGGATGATGTTTCAACTACGCAATGGAGTTTGACCACATTTGATAAAAAAAAAAAAAAAAGACGTCATAATACACAGAGTTTTTACTTGGAAATGATGTGAAAGGCAGACAGTGTGTGTGTGTATGTGTGTGTGGGTGTGTGTGTGTGAGTCATGCACAAACAGACTGGGAGTAATGTTGGACTTGGTTCACAATGGTCGGCCTTGTCTCCATTGTTACGGGTCTTGATCTCAGTGGATTTACTTCTAAATAAGTACATATGATGTCATAACCACGTTAAATTATCAGAAGGAAGTTGTGTAATTTCCCTCTTAACATATCTGTGTTCCAGTTCGTGTCTGGGTCTGCCTGCCTTTTACTACTTTTGACAGCTTTTTTTTTCTCTCCTCTCATCCTCCCCGCTTGGCTTGTTTCCTTTCTCCTCCTTTCCTTCCCCTGCACTTCCTCTGCTTTAACCCGCCACTTGTAACTTTTCCTCTTGACCGCTGTTGACCCCCCCCTCCACGCTTGTCTTTGTCGCCCTGGTAGAAGTGTTCATACTGCAGGAAACGGATGAAGAGGGAGGTGAATGGCTGCTGTGTCCAGTGCTCCCACGGGCGCTGCTCGACGGCGTTTCACCCCACCTGCGCTCAGGCAGCTGGTATGCTCATGCACCCGGATGACTGGCCGTTCATTGTCTTCATCACCTGCCACAGACACAAATCGCCCGTCATACCTGAGGTAACCTAATGGAATCTCAGTCAGGCCAATAGTAACGAATTAGGTGTGAAAGGTCACATCATTTTATACGCTATCTTGAGAAGCTGTGATTGGATTTTGTTTTTGTTTTTTGTGAGTAAAGGGGGTCAGCTGGAACATTTCCTTGCTAGAAGAAACAAAAAGCCAATCACATGAGACATGTTGCTCTGTGTCTGATCTCACCGCTTTGCTTGAATTAGGTTGTTTAGCTGAGAGGTAATCTGAAAAATCTGTACTTTTCTCTGTTTTGAGTAGGGATGGGTATCGTTAGGATTTTATTGATACTACTACTCTTATTGATACTCCTATCGGTTTGGTTCTTTATCGATACTCTTATCGGTTCTTTTTCATTTAGCTTTTTAATATATTATTTAATACCGCCGTCTCTCTGCTCTGCTATTTGCTGACTTCGCTCCGTGTGTTTGTGTGTGTAGTTGGAGGAGCGAACGTTGGAGCTTATCAATACTTTGGTCTTTATTAATTTTGCACCGGTGCTCGTTTAATACCAGGTGTCGGTACCCATCCCTAATTTTGAGCTGCATTTGAAGAAATTAGATGAAAAAGACAAGTTTACTCTCTTAACTTTTGAGAGTGTATTTTTCTGCCAGCTGTTCTATTTCACAAATGTCGCTATGTTGAAATAACGTAGTAAGTGGTATTTTTCTCATTTTTCTCACTCGCCTAGCTTAATTAAGCTTCATATAATTTGTATATTTACAAGTATGCAATAAGGTTATAATACCATAATCATTTTTACTGTCATAATTGAAGCTTGTTTACACTACTGTTAAGGACTGTGTTGTTGTTTTTGTGCTTTCCAGAATGTAACATAATGTATAATTTCCAGTCACATTTTAATTTGAACATAAATCTTTTTCCCACATTTCATAAGATGGATAAATGCGCCTAACTTGGTGCTAAAATATCTCTCCGTGTTATTGTAGATTTTTGACAAAGAGGATCTTTTGTGAAGATGGTCTAATTAGCCTTGCATGTTAACTTCCTGCGCTGGTTTAATCGGCTCTGCAGCACAGTGATACTTGGAAGACTTTTTTTCTAAACTCTCAAACCACCGCAGGGATTCTTACTTTTGTACATGTTCATGCTGCTTTGATTCACTAATTGGAGGAGACAGACATCTGTTTGGTCCTGTCAAGAGATATGAGGCGACAAAATTAATGCTCACGGAATGCAAATGAACTGCGAAGGTTTCTTCTTTGCTGCTGTGGTATTGAGATAATTGACTGCAAGTCTGGGCTCGTTTGTGTAAATAGTAAGCCATATTGTTCAAATGTATATTGTACCATAAAGCAGAGAGCAATATAATTCCCTGGGTACACATTACTGACCAAATATTGTTTTAATCATTACAGTAGAGTAATCCTCGCTGAGTTATCCTTATAGACTCGTGCTGTTTATTTTGCACTAACAACCACTTATCTTTCATGTGGCAGTAAAGCGCTGTGGAGTGATAAGCTTTCAAGTGTAACGCTCAGTTTCTGTCCCCCAGCGCAACAAGGCGTCCATGCGCGAGCTGGCAGTCAAGCAGAGGGTGATCTGTAAAAACAAAAACGGCCGTTACTACCACAGCGAGGTGGTGGAGCTGACCACGGCCACCTTCTACGAGGTTGTGTTCGACGACGGCTCCTACAGCGACAACCTCTTCCCAGAGGACATCGAGGTTAATAGACCTGTTTCCAATCATTGTTTACTGTCAAGTGAAAAGATGTTAAACTTTTGCGAGACTTAAACAACATTTATAAGCTGATATAATCTAAGCTCCCTCATCACACAACGTTCAACATTTGCTCTCTTTTCAGAACCGCGACTGCGTCCGGCTCGGTCCACCCACCAAAGGTGATGCTGTTAAAGTGCGATGGACAGATGGGTTGTTATACGGAGCCAAGTTCATGACGTCGCACTCCATCCCTATGTACCTGGTAAATCCCTTTCTGTCTTACTGGCACTGACATGGATAGATTGTATTGAAAAGGCTTACTCGGTTACCACATCAGAGAGTTATGTTTCTCTACCTCAAAATGTGGGTGGTGTGGTGGAAAGTAAAAATGTTGTGACTCATTAAAAATTAATAATTTTGCTCATCAATATGTGATGTCTTAAAGTGAAGTGCTTTTGGCCCAATTATGCAGTTTCTCCTCTAATTATGTTTGGTGGAGAGAGCAATGATGACGTGACACAACAGCCTGCATATTATTGTCGTTTTACCACCCAGTTAAAGACTTACTCAGAAGACTCAGAACACTTGAATGACAATATAATGAAAGGTTATTATGGAATTTTTGCCCAATTATGACAAAAATACACTGCCTGCTACCGCTTTATAGTGATTTATTGCAGCATGTGAGTAAAGTGCTTAAATTGCCATATAACAACGTAACTATTTAAAGCAACAGTCATGAAAATACATGGTGGTGAAAGGAATTATCATGCACATTATACTGTATGTATATTAATGGTTTCACTTTCTACATGTGTGTGTACATTCAGGTGGAGTTTGAGGATGGATCACAAATGACCGTAAAGCGAGAAGACATCTACGCTCTAGATGAGAATCTGCCCAAACGAGTCAAGTCACGAATGGTAACGTACAATCCTCCATTATATCAGAAGGCCACTGAACCTTTTATGTTAAGACAACGCGTTATGAAATGTGCAAGGTGTGACATAAAACACATTTTTTTAAAGCAAGCACTAATTTCTGTTTCTGATGTTTGTTCCTCAGTCGGTGGCGTCAGACATGCGTTTCGAGCTCTTCTCGCAGGGCGACGTCAAAGAGAACACCAAAAGGCAACGGGTCATCAACTCTCGGTACAGAGAGGACTTCATCGAGCCCGTCATTTACCGAACCATCATGGAGTGACGGCTGTTTCCTTTTCTCTCTCTCCTCCTGCTTTCCACCTCATCAACTCATCGCAGAGAGGTGCAGCTCCAGATCTTTCTCTCTCGGTCTGGCTTCTCTGCTTCTGGCTACTGCTGATAGGAACGACCCCCCTTCTCTTCTTCCTCCTCCTCCTCCTCTTCTTCCACAGCCTGTCAGGCTACATATTTATAAACTACGGCTGGGACTTTAAATGACTTTTGTCTGCATTAAATAATATTCTTTGACCTACGTTTTCCATCACACCCTGTAGATTCTGTTTTCTTCCTCCATTTCCTTATTTTTTTTCTTCTTTTTCTCAGGAAGAAGCCATCAATGAATTATTAAATATGGAAACGGTTGGACTATCTAACTGGGGCAATATTTTTGTTTCTCTACCAGCACATTTAGCAGCTTCACACATTATAAAATGGACAATTTTTTCTAATTTAGTGACATTTCTTCTATAAATGACCTTTTGCTCTTGACATACAGACTTGTGTTATTTTCATAATGATGTATCATAATATTTTGCAGTGAAGAAAAATTGTGTTTGGGAATGAGGTTTTAAAGGAAGCGTCATCAGGTTTTTTTCACTCATGAAGTTAAACAAAGGCAGAGCTATAAACTTTGAGCCAATCAGCTGTTGACTACAAAACCAATTAGATGAATCAGAACTGTGTTAAGTTGTAACCCCAAAGAAATTTCATAATATCTCAATGTCACCTTCTGACACATCTTTAGATTGTACTTATGATTCATGTAATGCGATGCATGGAGTGATACGTATGTCTTCTCATCGGTGTGTCAACGTGCGTCTACTGTGAGGAGAAGAGAACTAGTTTTAAAGGCCCAAGCCTTACATTTCAAAGGGCCAAAGCATACTTTGGTTTTTGTAAAGCTTAAGGTTTATTATGACTATTGTAATTAATTAACTTTATTTATGCGAGTGCATTGAGTTTGAAAACAAAGCTATTTTTGTCATGTCCTTTTCACAATCTGTAGAAAACCTCAGATGTATTTATATTTATTATATAGATAGGTTTTCAGACATCCTGTTTAAATTGTGAGACTCTCTTCTCCTGTGTTGGGACTGGAGGGTGTGAATGCCAATCTGGCTCCAGTCCCTCTCGAAAACAAAAAGCACTTATTTTTACCTCCCGCCATGGGAGATTTACCATTTTGTCAACACGTGGCCTCCACTAAGATTAGATTTTTTTTGTGTGTTTCTGATAAAGGCTAGCTCTAGAGGTGAACATTGTAACCAGGTTCTAGTTTGATCCCAAATAAACTGAAAAATCGGTAAGAGGATCATTTCCATTAGTTTTCTTTGAGTCCTTTGTATCCGAAAAGTTGCTGTGTTCTCAGGAGGACGTGGTGTGCAGACACCTTTTTAGCGATACTTGTCAGGTTTCATTTGGGCCCATGTCCAAGGCAGCATCAGATCTGTACAGGCTTTGTAAACATCAACTGTTTGAGTCAAGTTTAGAATAAGAAAAATAACCTACTTTCTCTACCTGTACCACACTCAGAAGGGAGCAGATCAAAGTGCTGAGATCCAGGCAGTATTTCCATGAGAACCAGTACAGTTTTGCAGCAGGCTGCATTTCTTTTCCTCTCTGGTGTTTTTGAACTAGTGGTATTGGATGTCTCAGCCAGAGGGCCTGCAGCTGTGCCAAAGCAGCACGGGTCTTGTGAGGTGGAGACCGCTGCTGGAATTTGATTAGATGGATGGCTCCTGGCTCTCCGTATCACTGCACCCTTTACAACCTCTATGAACTCCAAAGTTATCAGACATGTCAGATCTATTATAGCTGTATTGGAGTCTTACAAAAATATGTAAACTAATTTGAGGCTGAACTTGGTAGTTATCCGGCATGCATCCTCGGTTGCTCACTCGTAGAAACGGTTAATAGGGTTTACAGTTGAGCATGTTGGATGGTGTACATCTGAACCAGTGTAAAAACTGTATTTCCTTCAAGGCCTTATCAGTCAGACCACACGGTAAAACGGAGGTCATATGGCAGGGGTGCCCAATACGTCGATCGCGATCTACCGGTCGATCGCAAAGGTAGTGTGGGTAGATCGCATGGCATTAAAAAAAAAAAAATTTAAAAATAGACGTCAGCCTATCAGAGCAGATTGAGAACTGTATGTCAGAGTTTGACAGACGCTTTCAAGACTTTGTTTTACTGGAGCCAGTCGCTACATTCATGTGCTACTCTTTTCGGGAAGATGCTGAGGCTGATTCACTCGCATCAAAAATTGCAACACTGTTTCACCTGAACTCATCTGGAGTGGAGGATGAGATTTTGACACTACAAACTGACATTCAGCTTAAGTCCAGGGCTCATGGACAGTTCTGGAACTTACTCACAGAGGAAAAGTACCTCAACATGAGGAAATGTGCTACCTCCTTGACTGCATTATTCGGCTCCACTTATTTATGCGAGTCAGCCTTTTCCCACATGAAGATTATTAAGTCCAAATACCGTTCCACCTTGACTGATGATCATTTGGAAGTGTGCTTGAGGCTGGCTATCAGCAGCTACTGTCCGGACTATGCATCCCTGGCTGATTCCATTCAGTGCAAGTCATCAGAGTAAGGTAATGACAAAAAATGTACAGAGTTATATTGTACAATATGGGTTCATGCAGTTATGCAAGGTACACCAACATATATTGTACATATAAAGAATACTCAATAT
Organism: Sebastes fasciatus; assembly: GCF_043250625.1. Taxonomy (NCBI): domain Eukaryota; kingdom Metazoa; phylum Chordata; class Actinopteri; order Perciformes; family Sebastidae; genus Sebastes; species Sebastes fasciatus. The sequence goes on along the minus strand of NC_133805.1, from coordinate 13,330,247 downwards.
ATTTATAAATAAATATATGTTTTGCATTTTTATAGTAGGTAGATCATTTTGACTTGGTCATTTTATAAGTAGCTCGCATGCTGAAAAAGTGTGTGCACCCCTGTCATATGGTAATGATGGCGATCTCCCACATACAAAACGTTCATTCACGATGTGTTTGCACGGTCATTTTCACAATGCAAATGTTGAGGTTTTCAGAAAAAGGCCTTTGATGAAATATTAGAACAGTCACTGGTCCAGATATGTAAATGTCTAAACTTGTTTCTCACAAAGAAACCCGAGAGTATTATTTATCAACTACATCCCTACTTCAGCCTCTAGTCAGGGTCAACCCAGAGAAGTACACGTCGGTTCTTTACACCCTTTAATTTATGCTGCCTACAAACCTCAATTTCACCATTCTGACATTTTCCAGATTGACAGTAATATTGACAGTCATTGGGAGGAAAGCCACACACTCTTGTTTAAGAAACAACCTGCTATATACAGTAGTTGTAATGGACACTTGATCTTGTAGCTACACCTACAAGATCAACATATCTTACAAAATAACCATGTAAAACTATGCTCTCCAAGGGAAACGCCGAATTTCATCTTCTCTTATTTAGCATTTACTGTTTAAGCAGTATACAGTATAAACACTTAATGACAGATTTATAACACACTTTATTACACGGCTTTGTTTAATACTCGATTCTGATTTGACGGCGTTCTACGGCCTGTTATTTCTTCATAACAGATCGTTGCTATGGGCGCATTTCTGATGTCTGACTCTTTTTTAAGTAAGTAGCTATGTAATAAGCGGGATAATGTACAGCTAGCAGGTCATTGTTGTGAAATAAACCCTGACAGTGCGATATGCTGTACATTATCACTTACATAATGTAGTTGTAAGCTGATATGAGAGAAGTATTTATTTATGTCTTTGTCAACAATTGACACATTCGTAACTGGTGTATCAACAGTTAATGAATGACTGATGACACACATTCATTAATGGATTGATTAAGTATTTATAAATACGTAAATGGAATGAATTAATAAAATAGAAATGTTTATCTTTGATATCTGTCCAACATATGAAGACATACACTCACCGGCCACTTTATTAGGCACACCTGTTCAATTGCTTGTCAACACAAAAAGCTAATCAGCCAATCACATGGCAGCAACTCAATGCATTTAGGCATCTAGACGTGGTGTAGACGACTTGCTGAAGTTCAAACCGAGCATCAGAATGGGGAAGAAAGGGGATTTAAGTGACTTTGAAGGTTGCATGGTTGTTGGTGCCAGACGGGCTGGTCTGAGTATTTCAAAAACTGCTGATCTACTGGGATTTTCACGCACAACCATCTCTAGGGTTTACAGAGAATGGTCCCAAAAAGAGAACATATCCAGTGAGCAGCAGTTGTGTGGACGAAAATGCCTTGTTGATGTCAGAGGTCAGAGGAGAATGGGCAGAGTGGTTCGAGATGATAGAAAGGAAACAGTAACTCAAATAACCACTCGTTACAACCAAGGTATGCAGAATACCATCTCTGAACGCACAACATGTCCAGCCTTGAAGCAGATTGGCTACAGCAGCAGAAGACCAGTCGGTACTAGCATGGTGTACCTAATAAAGTGGCCGGTGAGGGTATATTGCAACAGTGTTATACTGTCATTCATTCTTTATCTGTTACAGATGCTTCAGTTATAAGTTGTTGACAAATACATTAATAATATACACTTTTATATGTATATGTATATATCATAGTATGTTATAAACGGTTGTTACGTATTTGTAGACTGCTTAGAAATGCTAAATAAGGGCGGTTACTTTTGAAACATTTTAAAATATATTGTTTTATTTATATATAGACGTGCATACATATGATTTTCATATTTGGACAGGAGATTTGTAAAATTCATGTTCTCTTGACTAGATCTGGCATGTGCCAATGCTTACATGTCTAGTATACGTATCTCTACACAGTGCCTGAAATGAAGAGTTTTCTCTCCTTACACACACAGGAGCCGGTGAAACTGACTGGCACAGGGTTGTGTGTTTGGTTCATTGATGATTCGTGTGCCCCGAGGAAATAAGAAGTTCTTTGGAAATGTATTGAGGGAGTTGCCGTCCTGAACTTGCTGAAATTTCAATGAAATGCCGCAGGGGAATTTTTGTACTGACCTAGCTTCAGTTTGAATGGAAACGCCCCAAGAGTGACATTTCAAACTTCATTCGTGTAACCTTAAAATTCAGCATGTAGACCGGTTTAATGTGGTCATTCCCTTGTGGGCTGGTAGTGAGAAGTAGTACCAACATCCTGCAATCTTCACTTTGATGCAATAGTTTTGCCCTCAAAGTTACTTCCTCCAAATCACTTATGACGAGAAGGAAAAACGTCTGTGACGCTTTAGAGCAGTTTTTCCCCTGCTTTGGTTTCAAGCCTTTGTTGGTTGGCATTTTTTGGTTTTGACATTCTTCGGTATCTGCTGTTGTGAAAAACTACATCTTAGTTAGTCCTTGGTTCCACACGCGGATCTAATTTATATTAAGACAAAATCTTCATATTTTTCCAGCTATTCTCTGGTAGTGCTTGATTCCTTACCTGGGGAAGTAGAGTTAACGCCTAATAATGTAAGGCATCAACATGTGCTGTAAACTATGGAAGTTCATTTCAGCCTGGAAAATATGAATAAAGAGTTATTCATGATTAAGAAAAAAAATAATCATAGTATATCAGAATGATAGCAAGTCAAAATGATGAAATAGCGGTATGGCTGTCAGTCAGTCGGTATTGGATGGATTGCCATAAAATGTTATAAATACTACTGACTTTGGTGACCCCCGATTATTCCCCCACCATGAGGTACATTTTTTAAAATACTGGATTGATTGTAATTTTCATCGGTACAGACATTTATGTCTATTTTGGGATTAATTGTCAGGGTGAACACCCGACTTCATCTAGCGCCACCATCAGGTCAAACTTTTAATTTGTCCTTTATTACCAAATACTTGTGAAACGGATTCCCATCAGCCTCAGCTACACTTTGTGTTTAGTGCTAATTACCAAATGTTAGCATGCTAAGATGCTAAACTAAGATGGTGAGCATGGTAAACATTACACCTGCTAAACTTTAGTACATTAGCATCGTCGTGTGTGTCAGTATCTTTCTAATAGCCAGCAGGGGGCGACTCCTCTGGTTGCAAAAAGAAATCTGATTGTCTATGAGAAAATGACCCTACTTCTCACTTCTCACTTGAAAAGTAAACATCGTAAACATGACTTTATGGTCTCAGTCGCTAGTTTCAAGTCTTCTTCAATACAGCATGATGTTCATTTAGTAAATTATGGTCCCATTTAGAGTCTAATAGGCAATAAAGCGATAAAGATTGACAGGTGGCTACCATGGCGTTGTCCGGTCTGGGAGTTGTCTGTGTTTTCGTCTTACAACTTTAACCCTTTCGCAGTGTGTTTTCAGTTCATGAAAGTTAATTGTAACATTTTGGTCGCCTAAAAATGTCTTATTCAGAGTTCGGTTGTACTTAGCTCCACCCTCTCGTGTCACTTCTGGTTGCAAATAACCAAGATGGCCACAGCCAAAATGCCGAACTCAAAGCTTCAAAACGTCAGTCCACAAACCAACGGGTGACCTCACGTTGACTACGTCCACTTATATACAGTTTATGGTTAGCATGCTAAAGTTAGCATTTTGCTCAAAGCACCTCTCAGCAACCGCTCACGTACAACGTCACAGAGCCGCTAGCATGGCTGCAGACTCTTAGTCTTGTTTTTGACCTAATGTGACTTAAAAATGCTCGTGGTACGTCAAAATGTGTACTTGCTAGAATAGACTCAACTGGCATTGGTATTTTTTTTTTATTTCTATCATATCTAACTTTTCAATTTTTTTTTTTGTCTTTTCATGACAGTCATGATCTTCCATAGTACGTATGATATAACTAATCTAGATTAACTTGATCAATGTATGTACTGTATTTTATGTCATGAAATGAACCAAGCCAGGCTCTGAGAAATGTGATTAGGTGGATGGATAAGTATCTCACTCATGCACACACACACACATACATACGCACAAGGACCGTCAGTAAGCCACCTGCAGCCACACGGCCCTTCCTCCACGTCTACACAGGATCATAACATCTGCTGACAGACGGCCGATGGTGCGAGCTCGAGCTTCTTTGTTTGCCTTCGCCCCCCTGAGCCTCTGCCAGCTGTGGGGAAGTCAATGCTACCGCGCACGAAGTTGTAAATGCTATAAAAAAGTAACATGAAGAATATAAATGTAGACGTTTTAGCAAAAAACCTTTCTTCAAGTTCTCCATATCTTTTAGGAAATTGAATAACATGAAATACAATGATGGGTAATGACACACCTGAACACATACACCTCTTGAGGAGGTTGTAGAAAGGCTTCACCCATTTTTCTATCACCAGCAGCAGAAATGAAAAGAAAGAGCTACTGTGTGGTTAAGTACTACTCCACAAATATGATGCATGCGCTGACGTGGATTATAACAAAGAATAAAGTGATAGGGATAATAAAGAAGGGTGTATCTTAACTGAACAGACCATGTGTCATGTGAATTCTTCCGGGAGTCATGCCGGTCCAAATAGCCTGAACTGTACAAATAAAAGCACACTGCTATCAACGGAGAACAGGAGGAATCTCAAATGTAAGTATTCAGAGAGATTGTTTTAACCTTTGCTGTACTATGTTTGAGGTCGGAGTAACAAAAGTAGTTAATTACAAATTTATGTGTAAAGATTGTTAATGTTGTAGTCTGAAATGCCCTGAATATTCTATGGTCACCACATCTTCGTATACTCTGTTTACTCTATTTGCTTTCTGATTCCTCGTCATCTGCATCAGGCCATTTGCACTGTTGGATCCTCGATTTTCTGTCTTGATAACAATGACGAATGTGAAGGTATTCCTTGTAGTGAAAAACACACAGAGAATTATCACCATGTCTCTTCAGCCTTACAAAGCGTTTTAGCAGCTTTCAGCTCATTGTTTTGGTGTAAGGGGCTGCAACTGCGCTGTTTTGGTTGACTCTCGCAGCTCTCATCGGTGTTGATTTCGTTCGCAGTTGTTTTGCTGTTCAGCAAAAAAGCTCTGATAAATCTGCTGTATACTATCTTCCCAGCATCAAACAGCAGACAAAGTTAGCGAAGTCGATAGTGGTCACCGTGGAACGCTGCTGAAGAGACAGATATTTGCCTCAGGAGTTGGTGGAGACCAAAACAGAGCTAAAACTAGAGGTAATATTGGACTTCATCAGGTGGCTAGAAACACACAACTCTAAATGAAAGCTAATGTTTTCTATCTGCTTGATATGTAAATAAGCAACTTAAAAAGTGATAATGTGTCAGCCTTGCGTTTATAGCTTGTTTTTGTGGCCATAAAATATCATTGAATACAGGCATTAACAACATGCGTTGTTTTCACACCAGCGCTCTATCTCTCTCAGCACGCCTCCATATCTAAACTCTCACACCATCTTTCACCCCGTCTCTGTGACCCGGCAGCTGTGGCTCCCTCAAGTTCTTCTGTGAGTAGGGTATTATTGTCTGCAACCGCCTCAGATCAGTCACATGGTGGTCAAGTGACAGAGCTCAGGTTACTTTGTGCTATTGATGTCTGATATTCAGACACTGGGGTTAACCGGTAGTTTAGTCTTTGCACACACACAGCTTTTGTGTTTAAAGCTTGGACTATTTCACACTATACAGTATACAGTAACACTTTATTGTATGGTTTATGAGCAGTAAATGGTTTATATGTATATATACAGTGTATATATACTGGGAAAAAAAAGTTTGGAAACTTGTGTTTGATGGATTTTTTCTCTGTTGTTACAATGCAATACAATACAATGAGGAATGGAATGCCATCCCACAGCAACGTGTGACCAGGTTGGTGACCAGCATGAGGAGGAGGTGCCAGGCTGTTGTGGCTGCGTATTGATCTTCCACCGCTACTGAAGCTCCTGACGGTGTATTAAATGAATAAAGTGTCAAATAGTCAATATGTCTTGTTTGTTCCTTGTTACTGATAGAGAGTCCAATCATCAAATCCACCAAACAACTCAAAACAAGAGTCAATACCAACAGGAGAATACACTGTTTACCATTGGCAGAGCATTTTGGCAAATTTTTCTTGGGTGCTCCCCTCATAATCAGCTGTGCTGCTCATCCCACAAATGCATGATCCTTACAAGTTGGACATCACTGTGAAGCTAAATAAACAGGCTTTCCAACGATGTAAAATACAATGCCAATTAGCATTGTAACAACAGAGAAATAATCCACCAAACACAAGTTTCCAAACTTTCTTTTCCCAGTTTATATATATTTTAATCTGGAACGGCGAAAGATGCAAAGAGCATAATGTACTTTTGCATTCTTCTGCTCCAGTGCAATATAATTCAACCTCACAAACAGGATGTGACGTCTCAGCCACATCAGACCCACACACACGACACATAACCACATTTTCCTGTCTTCCTGCTCGGATATATAAATAGAAAGTAATATCAACAAAATGACAGTAAATTCAGCAAATAAAAATGCTACCTTGCCTACTAGTAATATTAATTGCATGTGAAGCATCCTTGTGTTCTTTTCTATACTGGGAGACGTGGATTATACAGTAGGCAGGTGGTTTATCTGAGGTATGTGAGATGTGGTGGGGAGAAGAAGAAGAAACCAGAGTGGGATGTAACATGTGAAACCTTGGGGTTTGTGGGTATTGGTTTTCTGTAATGAATATTGCAAATGTCACGCTATGTTGGTGAGATTAAGCACACTTCACAAAACAAATCACATCTTCAGGTTTTATTAAATTCTTACCACTGTTGTCTGACATATCACATTGGATGATGTAAATCCTTCTAAATGACTGGGATGTTAACTCATTAGCTAATATACTGTAGTTGCAACTGCTGGGTGAAGAAACTGTTTTTGTAGGCCTACCAATCTTCCTTAATCAGATAAGGCTTTTTATAACCATATATACAGGCGGAGGTTTTGTGCTGATGCAAAAGCACTGTCATTGGGTGTGTTGCTCGCAAAAACAGGAAACATCCTTCCTCAGTGAAACTAGTGTAAAGTAGAGGTGACATTAAGAACCCACTCTGTCTTCCACTCTCAAAGCAATGATTGTGTTTGTCTTTTATCAAAAACACCTGCGATTGCTGAGGAAGAGAAACCTGAATGTAAATGTATCATAAACACATGTTTTACTATGATACTGGGAACTACTTTACATAAAAAAAGTAAGGCAGTTCCCAGAATCATTTGATTTTCTTTTTATATAAATTTATCTTCCTGTTTTTCCTGGTGAATGTTCCTCATTTGATTGTGGATTTTTCTTATTTATAGTTGGATTTCCTCATTTATTTTGCGGAAATATACTTTCTATTTCAATAAGGTCATGAATTTGTTCAGCCACAAAATGGATAATATATTTACATGTACTTCCAATCATTATTATTATTATTATTGTTATTGTTAGTATTATTACTGTTATTATTATTATTAATATTATTATTGTTTTTATTTTTATTTTTATATTTATTGTATTTTATACACCCAGTGATGCAAACAGAAAAAATAACAAGAAAAATGGATGGATATTATTTCATCTTCCAGGATTTAGATCTGTTCTCTGTGCTTGTGAAAGCTACTTGCACTCACATTAATCATTACCACATCAGTGGACTATTCTACGTAAAGCCCCTCATGAGGACTTGTCCATTAACAGGGGCACACAGTGGTTCACACCTCACGGTTTAAGACAGCCGAGCTTGACTCAAGACCACTGTCATGGTTACATACAGCTCTACACGGTGAACACAGGTGAACTGCAGGTCACAGCAAACTGAGATTACCGCCAACCTCAGTGAGTAAACGTAGAACTCAATTTCTTCATTCCTTCACCGGGGCTGATAACGGGAAATGATAATAGCAAATGATACTAAAAGGTCAGTGAACGTCGGAGGTTCCTTAATGTATCGCGGTCTTTTATATAATTGAAGAGGTCATGCTGACTCACTTCTCAGTTTTGACATTTTCACATGAAGAAACAAAAGCAATAAATCCTCTAAGTGAATCGGATTACGAAATAATTTATAGACAATATCTTGACAATAGGCTAATCACCTGTCTTTTATCAGCAGTGTATGTGCAGTACTGGCGACAACCTGTCTGCTGCTTTTCCACATCCTCTTACTTGCAAACACCTCTAAAGCTTTGCAGCATTTCTACAACTGCTTTGCTTACCTCCTGCAGTTCTACAGAGACATCAAACATCAAGTACGTGCACACACATACACACACACACGAGGATGTGAAAGAGGGTGTGTGCGTGTGTTTGGTTGTGTTCAAATGAGTGACAGAGACAGAGAGTCTAGTGAGGGTGTGAAAGTGTGAGTTGATAAATACATTGACACATCTAGAGGAGACTGGGTGACGACTAGTTCGGTGCCGTTTCCCACATTGACTCATGAGCTCTTTTTGAATTTGCTGTTTGTGGCACCATATGCTGTTTTATAGAATACAACATATTTCAGAATGTACTATATATTTCAAATATATTCTGTTGTGTTGCTTATTCTTCTGGCTTTATTATAACATATTATTTTTCCTACACCCTCTATACAAACTATACGTATTGTGCTGCTATTGAGCTAATGTACAACACTATTCCTGTTTCCATTCTAATGGGACTTCCTGTTGTTGCCACCTCATTAAGCAGCAGACTGCAGCAATCTAAGCCTATAGGTTTCCCCCAGGCTCTACTTTATCACATGATGGATCGAGCCCATAATCGTCTTAGCAATCTTGTGTCTGCAAACACGCAATCTTTCCCTGCCTCTGGTCTGGCAAGGCAGGAAGTATATCATGTGATACTGTTCCTACCGTAAATAAAACACCAAAAATTGCCAATTTTTTAAAATGATGGTGGTTTGAGGGGATTCATTCAGCAATTCTGAACTGTTATAGAAACCCACTCTGGTTAACATGTGGTCTGCGTGACCTATCCATGTGGCCTCATGCTTCGCTGCTTTGCTTTGTGGGTTATGTGTAGTTATGGCCTGGAGGTAAATTATTTACCATTTAGAAAATGCCATGATAATCAGCATATGCTATTGCTGTTAGGCCTCATGCTCAGTTTGATGAAAGAATGAGTAATATGACTGGTGTGTATTCATATATTTTTAGAAAACTTTGACTTTTGAAACAGACGTTTTGCAAATGTCTTCCCATTCAGTAGCAAGTAAAATGCATATTCACCTTTCCGTGCATGAAAAGTTCAATATACTGCATGCAAAATACTGTAGTAGATACCATAGATTAAATGTATGAATTTACATACCCATTTAAGAGACTAATATGCTAGGTTTTGCACAAAATCTTGATTAGACATATATGCTAGTAATTGTACAAAGCATCCAAGTCCGACAAAATATCTGTCACAATACAAGCCGATTCAAAGAGCTATTATACTTTTGTGCTTCCTCCTCTTTCCTTTAGTATGTTGTATAGTTTTTTCATGTAAAAGGTCTGCAAATTTACAAAGCCCTAAGTCCACGCCAAAGTTACTCTCCCCCACAGAAACACGGCTCCTGAACTGCCTGAAATTCTGCCTTTTCTTCCGTAACGTGGTGATGTCACCAAGTAACACATTTGCATAATACCTGTCTAGCGGCTAGTTTGGCACGCCCTCAAACATAGCTAGATAGAGCGGAGCTTGAGCAGAGTCCGAAAAGTTTGGTTCGGTTAACCAATCACAACAGTGGGCCAGCTGACCAATCAGAGCAGACTGGACTTTTCGGGAGGGGGAGGCGGCACAAGCTCAAACAGAGCGTTTCAGACAGAGGGTGAAAAGAGGTGCTGTAGCACAGACGGTATGAGAAAAATAAGGCTGCATTCACACGAGATCAAGCAGTGTGGTGAAAACGCAAGTTTTTCCATTCATTTTGAATGAGGGTACTGCATTTGGGCTGTGGCTGCGGTGGCCACAGCGGTAGCCAAAAGAAACACGATCCAGAACTGTACACCATGAGGAAATGAAAGATGTTAATTGTCGCAGTTAATTGGCCATTAAAGTGACTTTCCCAGACCTCCGCACAACCCTACGGAGAAACGCCGCAACACCCGATCTCCTGTGAATGCAGCATAAAGCACTTTTTGAACATTAAAGCATGCAAACATGCTCTAGTAGAAAACCCAAAATACAAGTATGAACCTGAGCATAATAGGTCCTCTTTAAACAAGCATGCAGTACTCTTGCTAACCTCCGGTACAAAAGGTCACGTCAAATTTCTCCTTTTATTTCTTGATGTTCTGCTACATCTGATCTCCAGACGTGTTATGAAATGATGAACTGGATAGCCACACGGCTCATGTGACATGTCAGAATAGTTTATCATACTTTTAAAGTGTAACGGGCCAAATGGATTTTCCTACCCAGCTTCTCATTGGTTAACACGTGTTTGCAGACAGTCTGTGCTGCTTGTGTTGAATTTGGATCTGTGGCAATGTTTTCTGTTGTTCATTTCATCCCTGTTATTGGTTAACTAATGTTTGCAGAGAGTGCTAAAAGGACATCGACCACATAAAATAAGGTTTTCGTCTTTCCACTCTCTTTTGGAGAGGCTGCTCTGGGTGAGTGCTTGAGCATTTATTCTGTCATATAGTAGTTAACTCCTCTGTTTGATACTCTGGATTAAGGACTTGACAGCCACAGCTGAAAAGGTAATGTGTGTCTCTACATTTGGGGAAACATTTGAGACATATTTCATTAGTCATTTCTATGTATAAAAATAATAAAATGTGTCAAACAAATTCATATTTAAAAGCAGGGCAAAGGCCCAAATAATGCATATTATATCATCCTAAGAAAAATATTTCCAGCATGTAGACGTGATGTTTGTTTCTCTGTTTGCGTGGGAATGTTTTTTCCATGTAATCTGTCTCCTAAGATACAGTATCTGAATGGGGAAAGATAGAGGCCTGAAACAAAAACAGGAATTTATTTGTGGGCCAAGGATGAATCCATGACCTTGGCCTCGTGGGGCTGAAAACAAGCTCCCTTGTGTACTGCAGGAAGGTAGAAAGGGACTTTGTTAGCAGTGCAGTCCATAAGAAAGCTACAGTATTTCATATGTGCAGTAATTTTGTTTTTATTTAATAAAACTTAACAAGGGCTACACACCTTTTTTTTTTTTTTTAAGTTTTAGCAAGGGGTGAAATTTGCAGAATTTGATTAATGCTCAACTCTTTGAATGTAGATTAACTACTGCAAAGAAACAATTCGGCATTATGGGAAATACGGTTATTTGGTTTCTTGCCAAGAAGTAGATCTGAGGATCGATACCACTTTCTCTCGTATGGAGCTGGAGCCAGCAGGCAATTACCTGAGCTTACCCAAGGAACCGCTACAGCACATTACTCACAAGAAAACACAACCCACATCTTGTCAATTTTACATTTGATATTTATTTAAATACAAACATGATAAAAAAAGGTGTTATTCATTGTGAGCTTTAGAGGAGCTGGTAGGCTACTGGCTGTATATTCAATGTATAGACATGAGAGTGGTATTAATCTTCTCATCAACAAAATTAATAAGTTGATGCCCCAAAATGTGTCAAACTATTGCTTTTAAAATGATCACTTCACATCACAGCACAGAGCCTCCGGCTGTTTCTGACTTGATCTGTTGATTCTTTATTGAATAACCAAGACCTGTGCTATCCTGTGTTTACTTTGATTTTAATGGACACATTACTTGTGTTTAATGGAGTCATGCATGGGGGAGAGATTGGGTGTAATTGTTTGAAAGGGAGAGAACAGATAAACCATGACGTAGATAAACAGAGAGGGAGGAAAGAATGTGAATGAGATCTCTGCCAGGTTTGCCTTTTCAAAATGCCAAAACTCTTGACTTGAAAGGTGACTGCAGCTTTGCACATCACCTCACAAGCTCATCTTGTTGACTGCCATTTAAAGGTGCATTTGGTTATTTTAAAGTACTATCATTAGTCAAGAGAACGCAGGACACACTCACCATAGTGTTTTACTGCCTTTCACAGAAAAAGCTGCCATTGGATATAATGGGTTTCAGAGCACAGTGGTGCACTGTGGTCGCGGTCTGTGTGAAAGATCCTTTATGTATGAGATAGGTTACTGCTGACACTCGATCAATACCATTAGAATAATGTTTCTATACCGACTTCTCTTGCTGTCACATGATAAGAAATTTGCTCTTCGCTCACCGCGAGGCAGGGTGCAGAGCCGTGCACAGGCGTAGTGCAGCGCAGGTATGATAAGTCATCAAAAAATGCGCAAGGAAGCTACTTCACTGTTTCTAAGCAACAACAAACAGTCGTAGCTGTTATCTCATTGGTTGTGCTTTGAAAGGTCAGCAGCAATGGAGGTCGAAGTTGAAATAATTTGAACTTTGAGCGCCGCGCTCGATGGCAATTTTGAGCGCCCTCCCCTATAGGAAAACAATGGCACAGCCAGTGCAGAGCAATGTTTACGGCTGATCATGTGCTTTATTGTGCCATATTGCCAAATTGCTCTTTTTTATTCAATCGGGGTTATTACTCTCATGTCTGTCTGCTAAACATGAGGCTAGAGCTAGCTTAGCTTACCATCAAGACTTGAAATGCACCGTCACTTCTTAAACTCACTTATTAACACGTTATACTAAAACTAAATGGATAAATGTAAAGTTGTGGTTATAACTACAAAACCAAAACGTGACATTTTTACATTTTACAGAGCCACGCTAGCTGTTTCCTGGTCATGTCTAGAAGGTAACGCGCAGATTGCGAAACTCTCGTGAGATAAGAGTGGTGCCAATCTTCTCTTTTAACTTTTGGCAGGAAAGTAAATAAGTGTATTTCCCAAAATGTCAAACTATTCCTTTGAATATTACACAGCAGCAATGTCCCATCAATTTCTGTGTTTAAATGAGCTTAATATGCAGTTACATTCCTGACTTAATAGTCGGTTCCATTACAATTGTGTAGAAACAGTCCAAGTTTCTGGACATGTTGTTCCCTGAGTATATAATAAGTGGCTGTGTTGATGGAAATAGCAGAAGTCCAAGAAACAAATGTTTTTTCCTCCGGAAGCCGTGACCTAAATCAACACTAAAAGGGACTTTTGTTCCTTCTGATTGAGGAAGAACGCCAATTTTTGTCTGGTGTGTCAAAAATAAGGGGCTGGTCAAGATGGTGCCTAGCACAGTAAATATAGAGAGTAAATAGGAAGTGAAAGTGTTGTTCATTCAGATGTAGTCGCTCCAGTCTGCCCCCCTGTATGTATGGGATCTATCAGTATCCCATTAGCACTTGTTTATTTCCTGCTTCCTGCCCGCCAGAGCAAAAGTCACGCTATTGAGCAGATACTTCATCTATGATTCAGATGACAACAATCAATTATTTATTTTGCCACAGTAAAATCTGGCTCCGCTCGTGTAGGAATTTCACTCAGACAGATGACGTGATCAAACATTAAAAAGTCTCTTTAAAGATGTTGTCGGCTAGTCTGTTCAGCAGTGAGTAGGCACATTTGAGATGCTATTTTCGACGTACTGTACTGGGGATAAGAATACACTTGTAAATGGTATGGCTCACTAGAATTTCTCTGCAGGCTACGTTAGATGATGCAATGTAGCCTGCAAGAGAGGTGAAAGACAAGAATCCAGATTAAGTTACAGCAAAGACAGAGGCTGTAGGCCTAAGGGTCAGAGGTTACAGTAGTAGCACAGTAAAGCACAGACTTCATCAAGGGGTTTACAATCCCTGGTGAGCTTCTGTCCTGCAATTGAGCTTTGTCACAGATGTTATCTCACAGTATTATCACTTACATGTAAACTAAACATTATTATTTAAGGTGCTATTGATAACAGTGATCACATTCAGCCACTAGATTTCGCATTCTCCCTCCCCCGTTCCATTGCATTCACTTCACAACAAGTGGTTGCCAGGCACTCAAAGTCAAACTCCACACTGACTGACGACTTGATCGCTGATGACACGGAGATACCACGTGATACCAACGCCGTTATACTATTGGCTCACAAGCCTTGTCAGAAGTGGGAACCAAACGTAGGATATCTTCCACGGAGATAAACTAGGGCTGTCAATTGATTAAAATATTTAATTGTGATTAATCGCATGATTGTCCATGATTAATCGCGACTAATCGCACATTTTTGATCCGTTCAAAATGTACCTTGAAGGTAGATCTGTCAAGTATTTAATACTCTTATCAACATGGCAGTAGGCAAATATGCTTGCTTTATGCAAATGGCCGCTACAACCTCAAACAATTAGTGGCGTTACAAAATAATCTGCATTAACGCGTTATTATCACGTTAACTTTGACAGCCCTAAGATAAACACATTAATTTTGGAAACGTCAAACTTTTTTAAATGATTAATTCACAATCATGCTGTTTCTTTTAGGAGAGGCCAAACTTTCACTCGGCACCTTTCTAAAAGCTCTGTGGATGTTTTTTGTGTACGTAAAAATGAGACCTTTCAACAATTAATACAAGCACATGAAAGGCATTACATTTTCCAAAACATCGTTTCACTTGTTTCCATCACCCACGGATCTGTCTGAGCTCCTGGAGTGGGCTTAAGTGGGAGCTTGTCCATAGCGGAAACAGTCTGCACTACTCTCCAAGATGAAATGCCAATTCCAGTGATGGAACTGATGGTATCACTGCACAACCCACACTGGATGAAGGATTAAATTTTTTCGTTGGAGCATGTATTTCCGTTATCGTGACAGACCTGCCACTCAAGTCTACACTGGTTTGTTATTTGCCAGTTCGATGATAATTGCATTAGAGGAATGGGGCATGACGACGGCAAAGCAGGAAAACCACAATCGTAAAATGACTGAGTCACATTTCAAACCCAGGAGGATCTGATTAATCCGGATGTGGCTTCTTTTTAGGATGTACAGTGAAGCGAATGCATTCGTTTCTGTGGACGTGTAGAACAAACAGTGCTTTTCCCTTCAGGAACACGGCTCTCAGCTGGCAGACAAACAAATAACAGTGCAGGCTTCCCAGACATGTTTAGAGAATGGAAAATTTCAGCTCCTTGCATTGTTTTCTGTGGCCATTGATCATTCCCCCTTGTAAGTGTGATGTAAACGAAGGATCCGTGTGCCAAAAGCCATGAAGTGCTGCCAACTCACCAGGAGTCCCACGCCAGCTTTGAAAAAAAAAAAAAAAATATGATCCAGGGACACTTCAATAGGCTTGTGTTTGTGTGTGTGTTTGTGTGTGTGTGTGTGTGTGTATATCTCGGTGTTTGCTTGTGTATGTATTTTATTCTCTTGGTTCCTGCTAATCTCCTGACCCAGTGGGTGAGCAGATTGCATTTCCTGCTTGATTTAATATTAATAGATCGGTATGCTACTCTGCCATGCTGTTTGCAGGGAAAAAATGGAAGACTGCATCCCCCCCACCCAACCTCTCCTACCTTGGCTCTCAGCCCAACCACTGCTTATGTAGGATACGAGGCCTTGTGAATGTCAGGGCACAAACACGCGGAAGATCCGAGAGGAAAATTGAATTAGCAGAGTAACCCGAGCAGGTGCAAAGGACATGGACTATGGATCCGCTGCCATACAACAATCTGTTGCGAGCAGCCACTTGATAGCTCCCATCTGGGATTGAGGATGACACACAAGGTCTCTGCAGGACCAATGTTTATGAAGCATCTTATTGGAGCAGAGTATTCACATGTTTAAACACAGTACTTCTATTCTCAGGAGGTTGATAAACATAGTGCCTGTTCACATTTATGGGAACATCGGTGTGTGAATCTCTCTTTTACGGGTTTGTAATGAGATTGACAGCTAGTGGTGAGGACTGCTTTAAAGAACTGAATCTACGTAGATGAGCTTGACTGTACATGTTTGCACAGGAACATGAGGTGACAACTCATATTTCATGTCTCATTAATCTCCTTTAAAATAATATAAATGATGGTAGATTGTGGTTTGAACCTGCAGGAGGCTGAATATTTTTGGCATCATTGAGCAAAAATTCCATTAAAAAAAGTGTTCTTAGAGATAACTAGACTTCTGCACCTCCTCATGGATCTGTTTTCAGGCTTGAAAAAACTCTGATCAAACAGTCAAACTAGGCAGCGCTGATCACATAGGAAACATGATACCAACGCCGTTATACCATTGGCTCACAAGCCTTGTTAGAAGTGGGAACCAAACGTCAGATATCTTCCACAGAGATAAACAAAACATTAATTTTGGACCCGCCAAAAATGTTTAAAATGATTAATTCAGTCTTAATATATATTTTTTTTTGGAAAAGTCATATTTTCTTTCGGAACCTTTCTAAAAGCTTATTTAATATATTATTTTTTTAAATATTTGTCTATATAAAAATGTTATCAATAAGACCGTTAAACCTTTAACAGACAGACGAAGCACCTTTGGTTCTTTATCACCTTAGTTCACCTTTTTTTCCACATAAATTCCAGTGTAAGTTTTATGCTTTTCTTTCTGACGCTGCAGTCAGTATTCAGCCGTGATTCTGTTTGACCACCTGGGTTCTCTGACTTCGTGATGACCGAAACCGTGGAAACCGCCTCCTTGGATACAAGTATAAACTCCAAGCAAAAGTCCAAATAACAGGTTGTGACAAACAGCTTGTGGCTGATGGATAGGAACATTATCACCCTGGAAGGTATCGGAGTGAATCATGGAGCGAAGGGGCTTACACTTCTGTAAGTAATGATTATTTGTGGTCCTCTAAGGGATAATTAGAGCTGAGCATTTCAGGAGAAGCACTCCAAAGTGCAGAGCCACCAGAGACAGTCATCGGATGGTGGGGTTTTCTATATCTAGACTATATAATGACTGTTAAAGCTGCAGTGGGTAGAAATGGAGCAAATATGATTAAAAAAAAGTTATTTTTTTATAAAACGGTCGCTATATCCTGACAGCAGTGCATGAGAGAGGTGATCTGAAAAAAATAATGTGCCTCTGTGTCCTCCGGTGCTCCTAATGGCATCTGCAAGATTTCACAGACTGATTCAACTGAATCAATATTCTGTTACTGTAATGCCAATTTCTTGCATAAAATGTTTTCAAAAACATCTTGTAGTGTACTGTTTAGCTGTAAAATGAGAATGTTTGTGACCCAGCAGCCATGTTGAGATCAGTTGAGGAAATACCAAGCACCGCCCTCCAGCCTGAGCAAACTTTCTAATTTTACAGCTAAACAGTACACTACAAGATGTTTCTGACAACATTTGACGCGAGAAATAGGCATTACAGTAACAGAATATTGATTCATATTTGATCAGCGCTGCCAGTTTGACCGTTTGATTGGATTTAGCGAGTGATTGACAGCTGCTCAGAGACGACAGGCTCCAGCTCGGCTCTGATTGGTTGTTTTCCTCCGGTCTGTGACATCTTGGAGACAGCTGCCTCCGGTGAATGAACAGCCAATAGGAATGCTCTCTCTCTGAAATGACCCGTGATTGGCCGAAGTCTCCCATCACGGTCTAGATTTTCTAAAGCCTGAGAACAGAGCCATGAGGAGGTGCAGAAGTCTAGTTTTCTCTCAGAACACTTGAATTACAATATGCTGAAAGGTTATTATGGATTTTTTGCCCAATGATGCCAAAAACATTCTGCCTACTGCAGGTTTAAATAATCTGTTAGTTAATTTACCCTAACCTTTATTTTAACCAAGAAACTATTACAAATGTATTGTTTATTATTTATTACAGTGATGGTGTTTAAATAGAGGATACATGTAGAATGAGAATCTGCACCTGAAGATATTAGAAGTAACGAGATTTGATTTGTTTCAATATAATTTATATACACTTCATACGACTTTAATTTGGAGAAAACCTTTACTGACAAAAACATGCATCAATGACAAAGAAAATGAAAATGAATATCCACAAGTCATTCTATTAAAGTGAATTTATAACTTTGTCTCTCAGCAACATCTCAAGATACCTAGATGTTATACATTCTTATTCATAAGTAGGATTGAAGCCATGACTACACACCATATGCGGTGATGATCATAGATTTTTTAAAGCCTGAAAACAGCCATGAGGAGGTGCAGAAGTCTAGTTTTCTCTCAGAACACTTGAATTACAATATGCTGAACGGTTATTATGGAATTTTTTGCCCAATGATGCCAAAAACATTCTGCCTACTGCAGCTTTAATACGATTGAGGGTCTATATGATCTATGATTTATATAGCCTACTTTTATTAACCTGTTTGGATTTCAGCAAATTTTAACCATCACTGTAGGATAAATCTCACCTGTTCAGTCAATCAAAAGATAATGGTGAACCAGCACATATAGCATGTGTGGCAGGCAGTTCCTATACATTATTATTATTGCATCTCTATTATGAGCTGTTACAGCTGGGTGGTGGTGGTGGGGGTTGCTATGTGTTTGCTATAAATGCAAAAGCAGCCACAATGCCATGTCTAACAGCTGACGTGCAGAGAGAGAACACCACGTGAAAGAGCCAGATGAAAAGGTGCATTCATTAAAAAGCTCTGTTAAATCAGGAGGAAAGAGGAAGAGGAAGGAGGAGGAGGAGAAGTATCATAATTCATGGAGAGATACCTCCTCATGTGACTGACTGTGTTGCTGTAGACCAGTAAGCTGCTGCTGCCACAGATGATGATGATAATGTTGATGGAGGTGGTGCTTTGCTTTTTCTTCTTCTGCCAGTCTTAATGTGAACTAGAGCTGCTGAGACACAGACGAGGAAACGCAGTCAAGACTATAAACGTATTAACAGATCCAGCTTCTCCACGGATTTCATATCACGATGGCTCGGAGAGGAGGAGGAGGAGGAGGAGGAAGAACACGGTGGTTTTATCGACCAATCCGTTATTTAAACTAAAACCTGCTATTGTTTCAGAAGCCGAGGAGTCAGACTAGAAGAAAAAGGTAATATCTATAATTATTAAATGACAATAAGACGTTGCTACGCCGTGTTTTAGTCGATGAGGGTGATGGTGATGGTGGTTGTGTTTTTTGGGGCAAACGGTTGCTCCACAAATCCCCTACATTACCTCAGCTTTGTTCTCTCCTCTCGGTGTTGTTTCATCCTAAATGTGTGCACCTTTTCGGCCACATATTGTGCTCTATTTAACCTCACGTCTTGCCATTAATTCCCCCGAAACCAGAGGTGTTGTTCCGCTGCAGGGCCTGCTGCTTTCTGCCGACTGGATCAAGGCAACATTATCCCACTACTATGCCAACGTAGCGGTGTTAGCATGCTAAGCTAACCTAACGGTTGTCGTCTCTTCTTCTAACAGCTCTTACTTCACCTTTAAGTAAATATCTATGTACCTTTTTAAGTTATGTTCATATTTTCCTGCGCTTTTCCATCGTTAACTGTGTTTTAAAGTAAGAAAACCCCTCACACACACTGTACCACACACAGGTAACGTTTAGGTAGTGTTGAATTACGCGACCTCAAAGTTTCCGTTATGTTTGTCTTGCTAGCTGCTGAAGTAGCTTTAACGCTTTCAACGCGACACGACTTGTGAGAATGTGAAAGTAAAGAGACAGAGCTGATACCGTGGATTGAAACACAACGCTTATTTTTGCAAACTGTGCATAAGAAATGAGTTGTGATGTGAGAGGAGACAGACAGCCTCACAGAGCTGCTCATGAATCCCGTTACACATGTGGTGAGTTCAAACGCTACAAGCTCTCTCTGCTGCGAAACTGTTTGCTCCTTTCCTTGTCTTTTTCTTGTTCGTTTAGTTGTGTAACTTCAGTGTTGGTTAATGTTCTCTCTAATCTAGAAATGCAATATCCGTAGGAGGAAATTAACCCTGTGTTTTGGACTCGCAAGAGTTGCATTGGTGTTAACTGTTAACTGCATGCTTGTGGATATGTTGCATTATGTTGTTCAATTTAATCCTCAGGTGTCTATTTTTCATTTGGACTGTTGTTTTCCATCAACAATTTGCAGTTTATTTAGTTAACCTATAGAATTAATGGTTGCTATTTTATGTAATTTGTATTTAACCAGGTTAGTCCCATTGAGATTAAGAACCTCTTTTCCAAGGGAGAGCTGGCCAAGACGGTCAGCAGCAAGAACACAAAGATACAGACCCAGACACAAATAGAGATAAAATACAATTCACAAACACTGAAAGCACTAACATTTGCATTAAAAGAGAACTATTTAAAGACAAATGGGGGGACAAAAAGGAACTTTTCTGGGAGTCAGCTGTACAACAAGGGGGCTAAAAACATTGGACAATGTTCTCTCTAATCTAGAAATGCAATATCCGTAGGAGGAAATTAACCCTGTGTTTTGGACTCACAAGAGTTGCATTGGTGTTAACTGCATGCTTGTGGATATGTTGCATTATGTTGTTCAGTTTAATCCACAGGTGTGTATTTTTCATTTGGGCTGTTGTTTTTTGCAGTTTATTGAAGTAAACCTATAGAATTAATGGTTGCTATTTTATGTAAAATAAGCCATATATTATCAACAGGTTTCATTTCATGTGAGGGGATCAATACAGTATTAACAAGTTGCATTTTTGTTGCCTCATATGGATTATGAGCTGCTCTTTTGAAGAGGTATCACAGATTTTCCTGTCTTTTCTTGTCCATTTAGTTGTGTAACTTCAGTGTTGGGCAATGTTCTCTCTAATCTAGAAATGCAATATTCGTAGGCGGAAATTAACCCTATGTTTTGGACTCCCAAGAGTTGCATTGGTGTTAACTGTTAACTGCATGCTTGTTGTACATTTGGAAACTCTGCATTAATGCTGTTCAATTTAATCCACAGGTCTCTATTTTTCATTTGGGCTGTTGTTTTCCATCAACAATTTGCAGTTTATTTAGTTAACCTATAGAATTAATGGTTGCTTTAAAAAAAAAAAGAATTAAAATAAGCCATGTATTATCAACAGGTTACATTTTATGTGAGGGGATCAATAGAGTATTAACAAGTTTCATTTTTAACCTGGTGGATAGTATCTGTTGTTGCCTCGTGTGGATTATGAGCTGCTCTTTTGAAGAGGTATTACAGATCTTCCTGTCTTTTCCTGTCCATTTAGTTGTGTAACGTCAGTGTTGGACAATGTTCTCTGGCAAGTAGTTAATCTAGAAATGCAATATCTGTAGGCGGATATTAACCCTATGTTTTGGACTCCCAAGAGTTGGTGTTAACTGCATGCTTGTGTACATTTGGATACAATTCACTATCCTGTTCAATTTAATCCTCAGGTGTCTATTTTTCATTTGGGCTGTTGTTTTCCATCAACAATTTGCAGTTTATTTAGTTAACCTATAGAATTAATGGTTGCTATTTTATGTAATTTGTATTTAACCAGGTTAGTCCCATTGAGATTAAGAACCTCTTTTCCAAGGGAGAGCTGGCCAAGACGGTCAGCAGCAAGAACACAAAGTTGCAGACCCAGACACAAATAGAGATAAAATACAATTCACAAACACTAAAAGCACTAAAATTTGCATTAAAAGAGAACTATTTAAAGACAAATGGGGGGACAAAAAGGAACTTTTCTGGGAGTCAGCTGTACAACAAGGGGGCTAAAAACATTGGCATGCCATAGAGTCTGCTTCTAAAGCCTTCATTTTAGATTTAAAAATATTTAATGATACCAGCTCCTTGATTTTTGGGTCATTTTGGAGCAAATTCCAGGCTGAGGGTGCAGAATATGCAAAAGCCCTTTCCCCAATTTTTGTCTGAGCTTTTGGGACAGAGAGCACAAAGAGGTCATGTGAACGCAGTGAATACTGTCCACAATTTATTTGTGTAATAAGAACACTTAAGTATTGTTGGAGCAGACCCAGAACCACCTTATAAATAAGGATGTACCAATGGGAGAGTAATAAATAAATAAGCCATATATTTTCAACAGGTTACATTTTATATGAGGGGATCAATAGAGTATTAACAAGTTGTATTTTTAACCTGGTGGATATATAGCATCTGTTGCTGCCTCATGTGGATTATGAGCTGCTCTTTTGAAATTCATGCTTTTGAAGAGGTATTACAGATTTTCCTGTCTTTTCTTGTTCATTTAGTTGTGTAACGTCAGTGTTGGACAATGTTCTCTCTAATCTAGAAATGCAATATCCGTAGGTGGAAATTAACCCTATGTTTTGGACTCCCAAGAGTTGGTGTTAACTGCATGCTTGTTATACATTTGGACACTCTGCACTATGCTGTTGAATTTAATCCACAGGTGTCTATATTTCATTTGGGCTGTTGTTTTCCATCAACAATTTGCAGTTTATTTAGTTAACCTATAGAATTAATAGTTGCTATTTTATGTAATAAATAAATAAGCCATATATTATCAACAGGAGGGGATCAATAGAGTATTAACAAGTTGCATTTTTAACCTGGTGGCAGTATCTGAAATTAAGTTTTTTCCTCACATGCCACTGTGGCAGGTCACTGAACATTTCTACTAGCCACACAATTTTTTTGTCTGCCACTTCTGAAATTTATGTTGAATGCTTTAGACTTGTAAACACTAGGACTGTGTGTTAGCAATAATCTGGTGACACGATATGTATCATGATACAGGGGTTACGATTCAGTATATTGCGATACATTGCGGTACTGTAAGCAAGGCAATATATGGATTTTTTAAAATCCAATTTTAGGAAAACGGTCCGCCATATGTATAAAGTCTGAGTAAAAAAATATTTTTCAATCGGAATAGTAGGATCTGCATTTGCATTTCTCTTTGCAAATAAAATAAATTGACTGAGTTGATCTTTGCTTGTAAACTATTAATTACTAATCAATACAGGGTTTTTGAGAATCGATACAGTATCACAAAACATAATATTGCAATACTCCATATTTTTGATATTTTCTTCCACCGCTAGTAAACACTGAGTCAGTGGTAACAGAGAGTAGAAATATGGATCATGTAACCTTAATTACTGAATATTTTTAATTTAGGAATTGCTTTTGAAAAATAATATTTCAATATAAGGAAAACCTGTCTGCCATGGTGGCAGGTGACCTGAAATTTGTACCTGCCACAGCCAACATTTACCCTGTATTTGGCAGGTGGTAGGTGCTAATTTCATTCCCTGGCTGGTGGATAGCATCTGTTGTTGCCTCATGTGGATTATGAGCTGCTCTTTTGAAGAGGTATTACAGACTTATCTGAGCTCAACTCTGCTCAGACACCACCCTGTGCCAAAGCAAAGCTAAAGTAGTCCTCAGGATGACTTAAAGATTGCACTCGATACATACTTTTTATGTGTCATCTGAAAAATTCTGCACAGTAGGGCTGTGTATTGGCAAGAATCTGGTGATATGATACGATCATGATACAGGGGTAACGGCTCAATATATTGTGATACTGTAAGCAAGGTGTCATAGTATAAAGACACACCACTATATATATAAATTATGTGTTGAAATAGTCACTATGTGAGATGGCTACAATGGGGACTAACAACATCACACATGAATACAATTGGGCTAATTGGATCCTCAAGAGTCTCAGCTTTCCAGTCATACGTTATTTATGTAACTCCAAGACTGTTAAAGGACCCCAGTATGCAGAAATATTCAAATACACCATTTTAGAATTTGTACTGCATGCATACAACTGCATGCTTTTTGCCCAAAACTGCATGTGATTATCATAAAGTTTGTCTGTAAAGTCATATAATGAGGTGAGAGATCAAGGTACCCCTTTGAAAATGTCCATGCCACTTTTTCCTCATCAAAATTTAGCGTAACTTTGGAGCGTTATTTAGTTGTGAAAAAGTGAGCCCGCTACAACCTCCGAAAGACACAATAGCGGCCGGGTCTGCCAGATTTTTAAGAGCTTAATTAAAAATCGATACAGAGCTTTGGAGAATCAATATAGTATTGCAAAAACATAATATACTCGTGTATCAATATTTTCTTACACCCCTACTGCACAGCATGTGGCTGAAAGATGTAGTTTATGCTACAATAACAACATATCAAAGCAGTGGCACGGCGCTGGGTTACAGTTCATAAGTCGGTAGACGACGCAGGCTAATTAGCAGAGTTTGTTCTCAACAGAAGGCCAGACCACACTGACACACAGATGACTAATGGGTTGTCTTGTCTGCTGTCAGGCGACATGTAGACTGGACATGATTCACAGCGTGTAGCACAGCGTGTTTTTGGCTGGTTCAATGTAATCTGGACGGTCCATATCTGGATCTTCTGTGCCTGAGGCAGGTTAACTGAGAGGTGAGATTAATGGAACGGAGCGGTAGTTTTGTATAATCGTTAACTGAGCGAACCAACAACAGTGACAGAGGAAGACTGGCCCCCTTTATCTTATAACTGTCATGTTTTCTGCAGCAGCACGGGTGTGGTTTCCTGTAAACTACTAATAACATTAACGTTTTGGAGATGGCCGTTCTTAACGGATGCTTGGACAACTGATGAGTAGCAGTGTGCTATGTAGCCATCATCATCACTTACTGTCATGACCACAAAGACGGACTTGCTGCATATCCTTTGTGTGCCTGCTACTGAAACAAGCTGATCAAAATTCAAAAACAAATTCAAAAATTTTCTTCATGTGTTTTTTTTAATTGCCTTCCTCCAAACACGACTGAAAAGGAGAGAGGATGGTGTATAATATACACAACGGAAGAGATTTCAGATTCAACCTCGTTGGAGTCGGACCAAAATCAATCTTTATAAAACTACCTTCCATCCCATTTACCTTCATTATATTTTCTCCTTTTTTTACATACCTCTCCAGTCTCTTATTCGTCTTTTTAGCTGCAAGCTGTCTTGAATTTTGACTCCAACTCTCTCCTCTTTCCACACTCCCTTCCTTTGTTTATGTGTGTTCTTCTTTGCTTTGTTATTGCCTTTGTTTGTGTTGCCAATTTTGTTCCCGTGCTGCCAACAGATGAGTTTCTCTTTTGGGATGTATATGATAACACTCTGTCCCTGTACCCTCTTGTCATTTCAGGTGATGACCTGGATGGTGCCATGTAAATGAATGAAGAAGACCATGAAGCCCACACATAAGCTGCTGTTCGTCCTGTGCCCCATGCTGGTCCTGGGCTTTATTTACTACTCCTCCGGGAAGCTACATCTACACGTATGGGGCCAGAAGCCTCGTAAGTGACATCTCCAGTCTGACTATAACATTGATTCATCATCACCTGATCATCCATCTGTCACAGTCCTTTTTGAAACCTACACGTTATTGAGCGAAATGTGTTTTCGACGCCTGTCTCTGTTTTGTCTCTCTGTGCTGACTGCCAGTTAACCGTCCGTCTGTTTCAATCTGTTTCTGTGGTTTTTATTCTACAGTCAGTTGCTCTGCTGAACCGTTAGTATGTCACGCTGTGTGTTGGTGTCTCAAAACCCTGTGTGTCTCTGATACTGAAATTAGTTTTTCATTCACTTTGCCAGAGCACCGGATGTGGTGGGGGGAGCGTAATCAGATTTTCTTGTGCAGCCAATGTTAGAAATCTATTGACAGCCCTCTAACTCAGGTTTAGTAAGAAAATACCAAAGAGATGAAACCCTTTTTTCACTCGGTCTTAGACAGCATCATTATTTTGCCATCTCCTTTCATAGATTGGAGGAAATGGCATTTTCACTTTCACTTTAGATGGTGAAACGACAACTCCCAAAACTGAAAATGCAGTTTTGCACTGCCCTTTATAACGTACAGAGAGGCTCACGTATTCCACTCTCCACTTAAAAATAACCATGGCATGTTTGGGTGTTGGTCATGAGTCAGCGGGATTTCCTTGTAACATTGCATGTCCTGAGGTTTTGAGTCCATATTTAGAACAGTTGACGGACCTGGATGTTTGTTCCTATTTGGCTTTCTAAGAAATACGTCTTTAAGCAAAATATTTGCTCAAACAAACAGCAAACTGTCGATAGAGGGAGGTTGGCGGGGGGGGGGGCGGGGTTATAATGTCACACTGTGTGGGCACCCTGAAACAGCTGTTAAAATCCAGCAGAGGGGGCTAGAAGATTTCTCAAACAATTTAGAAACTTTCTTGCCTGTGCCTCCTACAGAGTATATTTTCTAGGATAACATTCTCAGGGAGCAGCTTTTGGCACAGAAAACACAAATGTCAGTGTTCTGAACCAGATTGAGAGCGTAGCTAGAGGGACAGCATGCTTGGCTGAAGTGTAAAGCTTGGAGAACACTTTTTTTTTTTTTTTAAATCTCCCTTGTGTTGCGTCATTGATATCTTCACACTGGCTGTAATGTATAATGTTGCTATGGAACTGGAACTGGAGAGAACCTAACTAGTCTGATGGAGGGATGTGTCCACTGATTTCCCAACCCTGTGTGATGCAAGAATACAGTGATGTGCAACACTGATCTTGGGTGGAGAAGGATTATGTTTCTGGTCAGCAATATGATGATTCAGGAAGGTGTGCCGATGCCATGACTGATGGTGAGGTGTGGGCACAACACTCACACCAACACACCCACACACGTGTGTGTGTGTGTGTGTGTGAGACATCTTGAACTTTTGTTGAAGACATGGTCAGTGCCAATTTGTCAGCATATCAGCCAATTGTCATTGGGAATATTTTTTTCACGAGCTCCATTGAGACATGGGTTGCGTCCAAAATTCTATACTAACATGCTATTTAGTACGCTAAAACAGTATGTAAGATATTTTAGTATGTCCGAAACCTTAGTATGAAGCCAGTAGTATGTGAATTGCATACTATTTCCGGTTTAATATTACAGTATGCAATGCTGGACACTACCGCGGCATAAATATCCAACAATGCAATACGGTTAGAGTTCATAACGGACGTCGACGGACAGCTCTGTAACATCAATAACGCTTCAATATAACTTTAAGTATAATATTTCATTTTGCTAGGGGTAATATAGATTTTAAATTAATTCAGACTTTGATTCTCACAAACCATCGTTTTAGTCACATGAGGTTGGCATGGATTACCATGGTTACGTGTCTCCAACCGGCAAGGAGGCTCTCAGGAAGTGACGACTTAAATTACTGCTCAGTGTGTTTTGAAAAGATACATACTAGTTTATTCACACAAAAGTATGTTGAACGATAGTACAGCTATTGAATATGTAGTGCATAGTATGCGATTTCGGACGAAGCCATGTATCTGACTCCTTAAATGTTCTGAAACTCTTACATGGCAATGTCATGTTTGACAAGGGGCATTTTTTCCATTGAAGTCGTCCTACACAGGACCTTTTTCTAAATTCCTCCTCGGCTCAAATGTGATGATAACGTCGAAATATACACTGTAAATTATGAAATTGATTAGAAAATGTATTGATGCTTAAACAACTGATGGGCTTCTGAAGCAGCCAAGCCAAGGACATAAACATTATACTGCAAAATAACTTGAATCTCTGTGTGAGAACTGAGAATGCTTCTTTTCCTTTTCCTTGTCATTGCTTTCTTTTCAACTCATCATCACCCAGCACTGCTCCCACTGTGAGGAGAAATCGGACTTCACAACATGATTTTCCCCTGTCTTATGTGCCAAGCCTGCAAACATCGATACTCGATCTGTAAAAGTATTTTGTTATATTTGAACATGGAGCTCCGCCTCCACCATAAAAGAACTGTGTGGAAGTCAGAAGACAATACCTGATCAGAAGAAGAAGAATTCAGCAATGCACTATATGTACTATATAGTACATATAGAAGGTATTGTCGCGTCCAATGTGCACACATTTCTGTCAACCTCAGCATTTCAAAGTGTCTGTATTGTTGAGCTCTGCCTCTCTGCCTTACAGTATGTGATGTACGGTGTCAGTTTGTCCACATTGTGGTGGCCGTGGCAAACTGCTTGATACAAATGAGTGCAAATATCACTAAGTTTCTATGTACTGTGATTATATAGTTCATATAGATGACCTTCTTCATTTTCCCACACAGCTGGGTTTGCTAAACTAAATATTTCTCTTCAATCTTGCAAAAAAAAATCCCCCTTTTTGTGTGTTGCATCACCGACAGTACGCCTGATCAGCAGATGACCTCGGCTGTGGTCCGTATCAAAGCGATTTCTCCAGCTGTGACCAAGGTCTCTGTGTAACAAGGCTTTTTGTTTTTCTGTTGCGACACCTTCCATTTTGTCTAAATTCAGCATCGACATTCATGACTCCAAAGCAGTGAAGTGAAACGCTTTCAACCTTGTTCCATCACCTGCGTGGGATTGAAATGATACGCAGTCAGTTTATTTTAATAACTGCGGGACCCCCTTTTGATGTGAAGGGAGCCAAAAGAATGGGGCTTATTTTTTTTTTTCCCCTGACTTGCGGTTCAATAGCACAAAGCTAAAAGAGAGGGGCTTTGATTGCAAGTGGGAAATATTGGCTGTCTGCCTTACTGTGGTGCCAGATGTTTGACTTTAAGAGGGTCAAAGGAGGAAGAGGAGCATGTGGATGGTCTCTCCTGCCCTCTGCCCTGCTCAGTTAAGCTATGCGGTCTCACTGAGAGGATCAAATCTGGATGATCTCTCATCCTCATTCTTGAATTGTGGCGTTAGAGACTGCTCCACAGGCAAATGGAACATAAAGAGGCTTATGCCCTGCTCATCATATGCATCATTAAGAGCATCTCTGCACTTTTTTTTTTTGCCATTGTGTGATGGCGCTAAGATCTCTTCATCTCTGTGTTCTTGCAGCAGAAAACACAGGTTTGAGATGCACTGCGATATGAAATCCAGCTAAAACATCTGGGCACTTTGGTATTGAAAATTGGTGAAAGCAGGTTTTGTTTTGTTATATTAGTTGAAATTCTCATTCTCACCCGTCTAATCATTTCTTTTGGCCCTAATGTAATGATGGAACGGGCTACCTGCCTTTCTGTTTACCTGTGTGCGTGCACTCTGCCCGTGCACTCATTGCGCGTCACCAGTCTTCCACAAGCTGCTAGCTTGACAGCTGTAAGTACTAACAATAGCCATGTTCGCCTTCATTATGATATGTTCATGTTTGTAATGATAATAATGAGGGAGAGGCTTTGGAGGGAGACCTGAAGCAACGGACTGTCAGTGTATTTCTTGCTAGATTTAGCAGGTTTTGGAGCTACTTTCAATGGAAAAGAGTTGACAACACTCGGCTTGGTTTTTCGGTTGGATCATCTTAAAAAATCTAGTGTACACTTGCTAGTTTAAATAATACAGAGCTGGGGCCTCTGATCTTGTGTCCTGGCAAGCTGGCGTCCTGCAGAAAGTGTGTGTGTGTGTGTGTGGTGCTTGCCACAGTTGGCTGTGACTGGAGCTGGGTTTAACCAGCTGCTGTATGCGGATCCAAATGATGGTCACCACATTCAGAGCATTTTTGCCCGCTCTCCTGTTCTTCTTCTTCTTTGGCCCCTGTGTTATGATTTACCCAGACTTGTTTACGTAATAATGCCTGAAGCCATTGATCAGATCAGTGCTGAATTATGTTCCCGTTTCCTGGGTTTTTTATCTGTTTTTCAATCAACGGCCAGAGGCAGCTTCTCCTGCGGCCATTCGTTTTACGCTCTTATCTTTTGACTGCCTTGTTGCCAGCTACCTGGGAGTGTCGATTTCAGAGCAGGTTCATGTGACCGTTGTCATTCCTCTCTGTCAGCTGGAATGGATGTTTGACTCTTGTAGGGCTGCAGTGATGAGGGGCCCCCGTCTACTTTACCTGTGTTCTTTCAATAATAGAGTCTTCTTTAGTCCACCCAATATAGCTAGCTTCTAATTGTAGCCGCTCCAGAAGTGCTGTCAGTTAACGTGGTAGAGAATTGCTGTGGCTGACACACAAGGGCCTGTTTTAGCCGCCACTTGTATTTCAGGCTCGTTCAGCTCAAACCACAATTAAAGCCCGTGCAGCCACGATGAAATAAATCCACACAGCCGGCTGAATTGCTGTGTGAAAACCTAAAAAATCGTCTGTTTTGTGTGCATTTGCTATGCAGTTGTACAAGTAATGCAATGATGTGTGCCTGATCGGGTACTGGTGTTGTTATTTGAAGCAAACTTTCTATCGCCTCAAGCTTGTTTTGAGTGTCAATATAGGCAATTACATTACAACTGTTGTCATTGATCCGTATTCATGTTGTGAGACAACTTTCGACTTTACCAGCGCAGCAGGGCAGAAATTATGGTTGACCTTGTTTAACTAGTGCTGTAATAAAGTGCAATCAAATAACTATTTCAAAAGCGTTTAGGTGTTTGACAAAAAAAAAAGGAAAGATATGTTCGTGGGAATAATTAAATTGTGTGTTTGGCTCTACTGATACACACTTTAAGTGATGGAGGCTACAGAAAAAAGGTTTATGAAATAACAATATTAAAGTAATCATGCTTAACCAGTTAAAGGCTGCAACGAACCATTTTGAGCAAGGTCCACTTACTGGACATTTTCTGGAACTTTCAGCTACATCTCATGGCTTTCATCAGCAGATGGAGTTTGTTCATTTTTCATTAAAATGGTTCACTTGTTATCACATGACCTAAGTATGGTATTTTGGTCACTAGATACGTTTATTTGTTTTTTTTAGATGTATGGGCAATATACTGTAGTATATGGACCTTGTACTAAGAGGTTTGTGTCAAACTATTATTTCCAAGGTCAATATAGTGGTGCAGGAATGAGTCCTAAAACACGGAAATGAGTTAGCATTTTAGCACTTCCGGTTCCCAGTAAGTCAGTGTTTTTTTAATGAGTTTTTTTTGTTAGATTGTGGTTAACACAAGCTTAAGAGATTTTAATCTTTTGTTCCACGATATACGTCAGTGAATATCCCACTCGTTAACTGTGAAGCTGTTACATGTCTTAAAAAACACCATGCGATCATAAAAGCGGTGTTCATTTGTGGAGATTATCTCGCTGAACAAAACGTGCAAGTATCATAAATGTTTGAACTCCTTTAACACAATATCAGTTTATCAAGAGAGATTGACCAACACTTGTGTGTGTGACATCTTGAACTTTTATTGAAGAGCAGTGGGATGTGGTGCACAATGCCGTTGCAACACACTTCCTTTTTTAATTCAGAGCTCACTTGCTTTGTTGCTAGTAACAGGAACACCACCTCAGGGTGTTAAGTTCCGCTTGAAATTAACACCTGCAGGGCGAGAAATGAATGTGTTGCACCAGCCAAGCTGCTCTCATTTTTACGCAAAAAGCTACAACTTTAAACCCTGTTGATTTCACCTCTAAACTGCTTTTCTAAAATACAACACTGTTCATAAAAATGTTGTTGTTATGACATAAATCCAGTTGTTTGCTAATAGTGATTCTCTGTGTATGCCTTTTGCTCATAAATCTTTCCAGTGCTTGATTAGCAGTGTGGTCAGCAGTTGCTAAAGGAGCGTGCTCTAAATAATCCCGACCGCAGCTTGGTTTTCAACTTCAGGGATTGCCTTCTTTTGAGGTCATCAGCGATACGCCTATACAGTTACAGCTGGAGCGTAGTGTGACGCTTACTAATTGGGGAATCTGATCTGCCAGAAGCCCTCACATGGAGAGGCTGTGTT
Organism: Sebastes fasciatus; assembly: GCF_043250625.1. NCBI lineage: Eukaryota > Metazoa > Chordata > Actinopteri > Perciformes > Sebastidae > Sebastes > Sebastes fasciatus. Next base: position 13,298,671 of record NC_133805.1, on the reverse strand, counting down.
GTGTTGCAGCTTACTATACAAGAACACAGTTCTGGGCAGCAATTTACATCTGCAGAATTTGATGCTGTCTTTTTTGTCACAAGAGCACCTTTTGCTCTTGTTCTGTTTTGAAGAGGGCTTTGTAGTTTTGTCCTTCAGCGTTTGGATGGAACAACATGGCAGTTGTCCTTTGATTGTTTTGAGAGACATTTTTTTTCAAAAACCTGTGTGGGTTTTTTGTTTGAAGCGAACCCACTTCTCAATTTTAAGGTCCTCAGTTTTTATGCATTTGGTAAAACAAATTATATTGATTAATATAAAAGGGGATGTAGAATGGAAATGTGCCGCAGTTGCCAAAAATCTTAATCAAGCATAATAAACGTGGCTTTAAGGACGTTCAGAGTAAGTCACAGTCATTCACTGTCGGTCTGTCGCTGCTGTCTCTTACATTGCTGTGTAAATCAAATAAGACAAACTTGTCTAATAAGTCATTCTTTTAGATTCATATGTTCACACTGTATAGTTACTAAGGGTGTGAATTACCAGAGGCCCCAGGATACGATATTATCATGATACTTAAGTCATGAGACAATCATATTGCGATTTTAAACATTTTGCAATATGCTGCTGAGTATTGCGATAAGATATATTGTGATTTATTACCTCTTTTCAACTGCAAATTATGCAGTTTGTCAACATCTGTTTTATCTGATAAGATACAGTTTTCACTCTGTCCATCTCAGAGTTTTCATTCACACATCTTGAGGTCAGAGGTCAAGGGACCCCTTTTGAAAATGGCCATTCCAGTTTGTCCTCGCCAAAATTTTGCGTAACTTTGGAGCGTTATTTAGCGCTCTTCCCAACAAGCTATGTATCTTTACTCTAGCTTTAAAACCGAGCCCGCTACAACCTCTGAAAGACAGAATAGCGGCCTGGCCCACCGGCGGGCACTTGGATTGTTAATACGTTATTAGTTTATACAGTAAAAGATCGATACTTGTCGTCTGTATATCGGTACAATATTGCCACGCAAAATATTGCGTTTTTTAGTTCAAATAGTATTAGTTACTGTACTCTATGAATGGCGCTACTGTGATGGTAGACGTTGGAGGAGCAGCATTAAACCAATTTGTTTTTTCTGTCTCTGTGTCTGCCTTTTGTGTGCATCTGTTTTTGTGCGTAGCCGCGGTCTGTGTTTTGCTGACGCTGATGTTGAAAACATATATAATTTTTTAAATATTCGTAGTACTTTGGTCTTGGTTAATAGTTGCTGCCTACTGCATCTCCACAGTGATGATCTTAACCCCCTTTTGTTTTCAGAGTTTTCAGAGATTGATGCAGAAGAGACCACTGTAGTCCTGACTAAAGTGGCTGAAGTGAAAAGAATCACAGGTAGAGGCACTGAGACGCTGCCCATTTATACTGGGTGACTATTGTCAAGCGGGTGATTTTACACTGGGCTGTTGAGGTTTTTTTTAATTTCAAGGAATATACATCTCTGCTAACTCAACAATGAAAGCTTTCCATTTTACCACTTTCATCTACCTATCATCATTTGTTCTTGTTTTATTACCAAAAATGTTTGTGCTCAATCACTCATTCAGTTCTTATGGGCAACTTTCAATATACCACTGCTATGTTAATTCCAAAAACACAATGGGGGCTTCCTGCAGTTAATTTTCCACCTCATTGGGCTTTCCGCCTTTTGAATATAGATTGAGACTCCGTAGCTTTAATCCCAGTAGGCTGAATTATAATTCTAACTTCTCCTTCTCCTCTTCTTCTTACTCTCTAATGTCTGACATTTGCAGTGGGCTTTATTTTCAAGTCCGATACTGCCATAGCAGACTGACCTCAAACGGTGCTAACTGACCATTTTGTGTTTCAGAGATGGAAACGGACATCACCGTGGGACGAATAGTAGGCTCAGGTACATCTGCAGCCTCACCAACCCATCCTTGCCGGCCATCCACCATTTAGAAGAAAATATGACGGAACCTTTTTAAAACCCTGCCATACTTCAGCAGCAACATTTGGGTTGAGAAACTAGCAATTTTCAAAAACATAGTCAGCCAACTTTGTCAACCAGATGTGTTACTAACTAAGTAAATTCAAGTTGGTGTAGTAATTTGGTACCCATGACAACTAGTGAGGAGTTAAACATCTGCTCAGTCATGATCCTCCACATGAAGCTGCAGCGTGATACAACACTGCCCTCTGTTGTCTTGGCTCAGTAACAAATTGTTGGCAAGTGAAGCAGGAGTTTTGGTGCATAATATGATACTGTAAGGTTCCACAGACCAACATGTCTTACCGGTAGGACGCTGCCGCTTTAATTTCTCCCAAGCTGTCGCCTCGACTTGGCCCTTTTTGGCTGCTTTATGCTTCTCAACAGAAACATAACGCACACACACACTCACCCGCTCGTCTTGGCTGCCATGGCAAAGTCCCCATCCTCCAGGGCAGTGCTTGGATCCTTCCCTAACCAGCCGTCACGCATTCCCATTGTCCTTTTTCTTTATCTTTCTCCTCCAGCTTCTCTGTGAAGACAAGATCCGCAACCACAGGAGTAATGCCACGCTCTTCCTACTTTCAACTAATGCTCATGTAGTCCTCTGCCATGCTAATTACAGCATTTTACTGACAGAAATTTATATAATATGTTAACTGTTTGAGACTCTGTAAGTATCATTATAGAATATAAAATATATATATACTCAAATGACATCATTTCTCCATAAATATTTACCTCTGTGCTTCTCTGTCTTCTACCTCAACGCTTCACCAGGCACCTATTGGCTACCCCTTTGGTTGTCCATAGGTGATCTCTAACTTCTTTTCTAACTTTTATTTTAAACTCAACAGATTGTTTTGGCTGGCTTCTCCCTAACCTCGCTTGTTTGTCACAAATTCTAATGCTTTTATTTTCTTTTACATTTCGCCATTTTTGTTTTCCCTGTGAACGACGCACAGGTTGTTTTACAACTACAGCCAACGAGCTGATAGTTGAAATTATGTACATTGGACGAACGGTACTAATGATCCAACTAAATAAAGTTTCCAGATGCCGATCCATGCTTTGTAGATCTGCGTGGTAATTTCCTTCTCTGTTCTTGTCTTTCCTTTCCAGTGTATGATAAGCAGGGCTTTCTGCTGCAGCTGGACACAAAACTGTGAGTACATCTCTTTCTAGTAAACACTTCTGTCATTTACTGCAACACATCATGTACCGCGTGGGATATTTCTAACATGTTATATTCAGAACAGCTGAGTTCCCAGTTACACTTTGACTCCATTAGTTAAAGGATGTTTTACAGCTTGTTCCACTGAATGCTTATTCATACAGGCTCTGCTTGATCAATTGGGAAACATGAAAACGTAAACTTTCAAACAATTAATCTCACTTGATTTTTTTTTTTTAAATAAACACTAAGCATTTCAGTGGAGTCCTAACCAAAACCTGGTGACACATGCACAGATTTAATTGGTGGTCTGAGTTAAGAGATTTGTTTGAATTCGTAGTTGGTGTGTTCCCCTTTTATTCAAGAGCGGCTGCGGTTTGTCAGGGTGAGAACATGCCACATTGAGTCATTACGCAGCCGTCATTGTGTCAGCGTGTCTGTTGATGTGTGTACAATTTCCTGAATTGGTTTGACACTCTTGCTCTAAACTGCCACGATAAGGCCCTTTTCTCCGGCCCTCCCACATCCATGCAGGCAATAATCACATGCTCCCATCACCGCCCCGGCTCTCACAGGGCACGTCTGTCCACACTCCGCGCACACACTGTAAGCACCGTGTCAGCACACACTTTAAGGTGGTTTTCACATGGGTTCAGTTTATCTAATACAGCTCCTTTACATTATATCTACAGTGTCATTAATTACTCCATTAGAGCACATGCATACAATAGTGCAATTCATCTTAAAGCTAGTAATTAGTTTAGTTCCCTCTGGTAGTCTGATTTAAAAGTGCCCCCCTTGATTTCATTCCCACCAAATCTCTTACCAGTTTGAGGCCATTTAAGGCCAATCTGCAAGTGATTAGCACACTGAAAAATATTATATTAGTGCAGAAGTGTCTGTCGCAATAACCGCAATATTGCAATACCGCAATATTGACAAGCCAACCGCAGGGGATAGCAAGCAACCGCCACAACTTCTATGTTCCCGTTTCTTTTTTTTAATTCTTCACAATTGGAGTGTCGCATTTTTACACTATGCTACAAAAGGCAATAGCGTGATGAGCGTCTATTCTGCGCTGAACGCTGCATGTTTGGTGTTTTTATCTGGTCGCCGAGAGTTGAAAAATGCTCAGCCCTGGGTAAAACTCCACAAAGACAATCGTCACATCCTACATGTAGGCTACAAGTGCTGGACAACAACAACAACGACAATGGAGGAGAAATTAACAAACATAGACCGGCGTGTCCGTCCTCTGTCCCTACGTGCTTCGACCATCCCTTCATCCAGCGCAAGTACTCTACCTTGTGCCGGAATTTTGATATTCCGTATCATAGCAACCAGACGCAACCGAAGCGTCTCAGCTGAAAAAAACGCCGCACCTCATTGCCCTTCTTTGTTCTGCACTTAACGATAAACAAGTATTTAATTTGTTCAATCTTTGTCATTTAAAAAGCAACAATATACCTAATAATAGCCTATCAATAAAGCTTATTTATTCAGCACTAAAATCAGGATAAATTAAATAATTTGCAAAAAAAAAAGTTGCAATAATACGACATATCGCACTGTTGAGCCAATCATCATCACCGCAGGGGAAATTCCTTCGTCGCGCCAGCCCTATGCAGAAGAGTTTCAAATTTTACACAAGCCGGCCCCAGCAAACTGCCAACTCAAGATTTTGGGCCTCACATGGTGCTAAGACTTGGGCCTCCCTCCTTTCTCCCTGTTTATTTGAACTAGATTCATGGCATCCATCAGGTTATTAATGATCATGCTAGTAATCGGGAGGTTCTAGTTTTAGCACTGCCAGTGTGATTATTTGAACAAGGCCCCTCTGCTTTGTCTGACCACACACAGGTGATTCGCTGAGCTGTTGCTGAGCTCTCCAGCTTCCCTAAGCCACCCCCGTTCTTCTTCTATCTCTATCTCTCAAGCAGATTGTTTGACAAGCTCAGTTTTTTTTTAGGCTTAGAAATGTGTCAGTGTAATTGATAATCGGTTATCACGATGTGTCTGAATAATCGCTCCCTCTGTTCTTTTAATGTACAGGCCATCAGAGTTGGCGTACAAGTATGGCAACCTCAGCGAAGGAGTGTGCAAGCCAGGATACGCAGCAGCCAAGATGACCGCCATCTATCCTAAGTGAGAAGCTTTGCTGTTTCTTAGATTTTTACACAGCAGTGGGGAGATGCTTTGGATGCAGGCCGATCTAAGACCCTCACATACACAATCACAAGCTTCACAAACAAATCGCTTTAATTGCATGTCAGCGGGAGAAAAGCTAAAGCTGTCACTCGAGCATACCAAGACACATGATGTCACTCCTCGAGCCGACTTGGCCTTAAGGGTTTTTGAGTCAGAAACAGAGAAGCCCGCACATTCCTCTCCTCTTTCTATCATGTTTCTATCATCTTCTCCCCCCACCACAAAACCCTGACTGTGTCCTTGTGATCCCCCCGTTACACAAAAGAACCTTTGTCACCCGAGTACAAGGTCCTCCATCTTTCTCCTCATCGCATCCTAGAGCCTTCGAGGCTTTCTCTGTGAGCGACACCAACCAACTTCCTGTCCTGACTCATCATCACACGCTTCCTGGTACCCGGCCCACACAGTCCACACAATCCTTCACGGCCCTCTCTGATGTCATTGGCCCTTTTGATTTTTCTATTTGCCTCTATTTGCCGCCCATCTCAGCTCGATCTATAGCGCATTGTCCCAGCGGCATTCTCGGAGCTAAGCTAATAGAGGGGCAATTTACCACATTGCTGAACAATAGCCAGTGGCACTTCAATGCAGTACTTGAGCTAGTTATGGGGCAAACTCGCCAACCCATTTCCAAGAATAAGTATTGAATCCAATTTATCTATTGCCCGAGGGTGCACAATTACGTTCAAAGCTTTAAAAGATACAGTATACCAGTTCAACCAGTAAATTCCAATACATAACAAAAGTTTTTCACTTGTTTTATATATTCACTATTTTACTTTTTAAGGCTGTTACACACCGCCGGAGTTTTTTCTTCGTGCGATTAATTTGCATGTCAATATATTTTTTCGAACTGCTGTTTTTGTCATGTATACTTTCATACAGAATGTGAATATTACGTGGGGTGATTTTTATTTATTTTTTTCAGAACAAGGGCGATTTTATGAGCTTTCGCACCACGAATAAAGGCATCAACCAATCATGTTATGGCGAACAGTTTGAGTTGCGCCTATATTTATGAAACAACAACACAGAGGCTCCGTAGTCTGAACCAGAATGGCAAACTTTATTACTCCTTTCAATCTTAACAAAGGTCTTTTTCATATGAAAGAAAGTTATATTAAAGTTTGTTTCATAAATATGTATGATTGAAATTTGTGTTTATTCAAAGACAGTGTAATGAAATGCTGAATGACTTGAAAGCAGCTCAGTTATTTTTTTTATTATGAAGAAGTTTGTTTCCCAGGCGCAAAATTGGAATAAATAACAGCAAAAACAAAATAAACAAAAACATCGGTATCGGCATCAACTATTGCCTAATTGTTTTTTTTAAATCGGTATCGGCCCTGAATTTTGCAATCGGTGCATCCCTACTAGACATATAATATTCGAGTATTTTGCATTTTCGTGTCTTTTATTTGTCACGCCCCCAGTGTGTAAAAGCCTTTTTAAAGTATTTTCTTTTCACTATTTTATTTGCAATCCTTTTACCAACCTTCCTATCTAATAAAACAGGCTTTCTCTCCCTGCCTGTGTGATATTCCGCTCAATATTCTGTTAAAATAAGATGCTCTCAAAGTCTTTAAGTAATGCTACCCAAACCATAGGGCATAAAATATACAGAATATATTGAATGACTTGATAAACCAACTCTAAATAACACCATCCGCCGCGCTGACAGCTGTAAATTGCGGCGCTGCTTAACAAGCCAGACGAAGCAGTTTTGTGGAACTGCCCTCTACCTATCTGAGAGGCTACGTGTTAACAATGTCCTCCCTCTTAATGACTTCCTCTAATCAGCCGCACGTGTCGGATCAAAGTTCTGCACAACACAGAACCCCCACTGGGAGCCCGCTGATTACTACCACCTTCAACCCAGTCACGCGCAGGTCAATAAGCACAATTAATGCCGCGCTTTGTGTAAGTTTGTGTGCATGTATGCGTTTGTAGTGTAAGTGTATGGTTGAACTGACAAAATGGAGCAGTTTGTGATTTATGGCGTCCTGTGTGAAAAGGAGTCAACCAATTAACATCTTGTTAGTTAACTTAGTCTGCAGTTGTATGTTTACCAAGCAAAAACAAACCAATTTAGAAGTCCTTGTTAGCATTTTGTTCAAATAGGTGTGGCCTACAGTTCAGCTGTTAGAGAAAACCTACTTAACCTCTAGCAGTGAGGTCCTCTCGTGGCTCTCCCTCTAATCATCTCCTGCTTCCTCTATGTTTGTCTTCTCCGAAGCCCCCTGCCCTGCAGAATCCAATTTATTTTCCACACCTCCCCTCCCCTTCGCTTTACCCAAAACTGTTTGTATTGGAGCCCTAAATCAAGTGTTGGCAGTGAACTTGAAGCGGCACGGTTATGAAAATATTGCCCGTGAGAGATGGACCTAGCAAAGGAAATGAGCACAATGCGTCCCTGCCTGTTGGCTGTTTTGGAGCCCTCACTTTTTTATTTAACAACAAGCAGCCCCCCGTCTCTCTGCTTTGTCAGGATGTCAGTGACTGACTGTCGGTCAGGGCTCAGTGACTTGCAATGGTCCTGTGTTATTTATAGCCCCTTCTGGCCTCAGAAGTCTCGGCTTTAATGAATCTCCATTTGTTTTGGCAGTACAGAAGTCTGTGTGTGTGTGTGTGTGTGTGTGTGTGTGTGTCAGGTGATGTGAGGAGGAGAGAGAGTCATACACAACTCCTCTGGAGTCCTCTCTCTGCTTTCACGCTTTAAATCTGGAGGATAATGAGGGTATCAAAGACCGATTAGGGTGCTTGGAAGAGGTTTAAGCTAACCGGAAGGCCTCCCAATAATGTCGGCCATGTTTGGTCATTGTGCCTCGGAGCTGCACATATTTCTTGTGAACCCATGGCAGTGTTATGGGAACACGCTATCCAAGATTCCTGCTGAGAAACAAGGGAGTGTGTGATGGTGCTCGTGTGTCCTCTCCTGATTCCAGTTTAAAATGCCTTTGCTAGTTACTGTAGTCTGTCGGCTGTAGCCGCCATAATTTATGGTTGGTGAGGAAGAACAACTGTGTGTGGTTGTGTGTGTGAGAGACGGCCAACCACCAGCCACCAGCCCCCAGCCCCTCAGCAAGATGCAATAGTTATGTTGCTGGCGGTCTGGTTTCCGCTTAATCTCTGCAACTGTCTTCTAGCATAAACAAAATAATACACACCAGCTCAATAGATCTCTCCAAGGCGCCTAGCATTGTCTTTCCTGTGTGTGTGTGTGTGTCCTGATTGATTATTTAGGTCTGACACGGAAACGCATGGAGCTCCGTGCATGTTAACGTCCGAAAAGAGACAACGAGAGCGGCTGTCTCTCTCCTCTCGCTCCCCCCCAACCCCCAGTTTGACAGCAGGTCATAAAAACACACATTCATCTTGGAGCCGCCACACTTGCAGAAGTGGCACGTAGCCCAGCACTCGGGTCGCATGCGTGACTAAGAGGAAATGGCTTCTTTTGATTTTAGAGCCGCGATTAATCAAAGAGGGACACACAGACACACACGCACACACACACACACACACAGTCATACACTAGGCACACACGATAAGGAAGAGGCAATGCTGGAAGAAGCAGTTCACGGGGCATTAAAAACACTGGTCACAGACGTGTTTTTGAATATCAAACTCAATTAGTTTTTTAATGTGGCAGGAGGATTTGCTTTTCAGATATTTCATATTTTTGGCTCAACCAACTTTTTACACTTTAATTCAGTTTATAGAAACCGTCTCGCCTAAAATCATTTGAGGAAAAGCATTCTGGCGTGAGTGTACAATCCCAGCAGTTTTATCAAAACTGTGTCAGCTGTGATTTCGGCCTGGGTGGATAGGTTATGTTGATTGGTTATGCACGCCTACACTATTCTCAGTTTTTATGACCCGCTTAGTTTTTTAACTTCCTTGCTAATGCGTGTGCAGGCTTTGCTTGTTTTGGGAGGCTTTAGCAGAGGAGGTCGGGATGCTGTTAGATTAATGACAATGGAACAAGTGATTCGTTTATCACTTTGTGGCTTGAACTTTGCCGTGTTTGTTATAACACTACTGTCCCAGGTGGAGCAGCAGGAATTATGGGAAGCCACAGGGTTTGTCCTAGGAGAGGAGAAGAGGTGTGGTAGGTGTGGAAAAGCACAACAAAATAAATAATGTTTTTTTTCTTTCCTGCGTCTCATTTCAGGTTCATGAAACCAGCACCCATGTTTCTTGATCGGAACTTCAAACGTCTAGCAAAAGTCAGCAATTACTTACCTCCATTTGGATTCAAAACGCAAGGTAAGAACAGTTCATTTCGATCTGTTTCCTTCCACCAGAGAGTACAATGTGGTCAAGCATGGTGCCCATAAAAACAAATTTGGTCTGGTGTGCAGACGTGCTTGTGTTAATGCCAACACTGTGTTCTTAGCGCTGCTGTTCCTCTGAGGTTTAGATGCTGTGTGGGAGTTTGACAGCGGCTGCATGTTACAGTATTTTGTGTCTGCATTTGCCTGGCATCTCAGAGTAATAAACCATCTGATTGAGTTGGTACAAAGCTCAGATTTGTGTGTTTTCAAATATTGCCCAGATGATTCACAGTTTTGTTCCAAGTTGCCAACATTACACTTGGGTCAAAAGGTGATGAAATGTAAACTAAGGGACTGCCAGTCTTCTTCCCTTCATCAGGCATCAGCCGGCTTCTTATACTGTATCTGCTTGTGACACCATTGATGTAATTTGTGAGACTCGTCGACAAACTGTCAGCGTCTCTTATTAGACTAGTTGTTCCGTACCCTGATAGTCAGACTGAACGGTCATTCTGTCGCTCCGTTTTAAATTGCTAAAGAGAATCAAGGATGTGGGCAGCGATTCAGAGGTATGAAACCAACCAAATACCTGCTTTCCTTTTTAAACTCTCCAACGTTTCACTCTGATGGTTCAGCTGGGGAGAACGCCAATGTTCTGCTACTTTGCACTTTTCATCATTTGGTCGTGGCTGGTGTTTTTGGCAGAATATATTCTGCCTTTGGTTTATTACTCTGCCTTGTCCTGAGCTGAGAAAAAGAGAGTTAGGTAATCCATCACAGTGTACATTTAGTCTTTGCCAAAGTTGTGCCATCATTAAATAGTAATGGATTTTGGATAGTTTTTGAAAAGCAATGGCTAAACACCTTTTTAATGCAAGAAATAACCTAATTTCACTTCATCCATGCTTTGTTGTTGTTTGACTTCTTCCTGGGTAGGGATGGGTTCCATGTGCTGGTTCCATTTTGGATCCGGTTCCTGGTTGGCAAAATACTCAGATTTGTTAAACTCTGCAGCTGATCACCTCACGTCAGTTTAAGAATCTCCCAGTTAAAGATGAATTGATATATCAATCTGATCAACTAAATGATTCTGAATAGGGACCTTCAGTATTTGGAGTAAGTAGCAGGTGACGTACAGTAGGCTACGGCTGTTCATTGAATGTCATGTATTGTGCTGCTCGTCTACTAACCTGCCTATATGGCATATTAAATATAGTTCTACCACTGGTCAGTTTTCCTCATCGAACTCCGGCTCAGCCAGTGTTGTAACCTTCTGACCAGGATGAAACAAGAATTTTCATAAGTTTATACTACTCTTATTGTACCATGCCCATAGGTCAGAATACATCCATATTTTCTAGTCATTTTATATACAGTGTAGGCACCTTCTGTGTTTGTCATAATAACACCCTCATCAGTGATGTTCATTTGTTTGTGAGATAAATTCTATCTTGGGACCAGGAAACTCGTACGTCTCCCAACACTCCAACTTCAATGTTTCCACACACAGTGCTTGTGCTTGTTCCCTGACCTTAACACACTCCGGCACTTCAGATATCAAACCAGTACACAATGCCATGGGAACTGAAGAGATAACATTGGCTTCAGTGACATGCTCTGTCACATATTTTCCAATACTTAGAAGCAGAAGGTACAGTGAATGTTACCTTTGTGCTCTGGAAAGCTCTCCGCTGTCATACGAACACACACACACACACACACACACACACACTGTCTTAGTCACCATCAAAAGAGCACTCCCTGTGTGAGTGTTCCACCTGGTTTCTGTTTTCCTCCACGGACTGCGATGGCAGTGGGGTTTCCCTTTTAGTGGTACTCATGTGGAGAGATGATACGTGTGGATCTTGAATAGAACGCCACAAAGGATTCCAAATTGGGAACGTGGAGTGGAGGTGGTGGGCGGGGGGTTTATTTTTACTTTTTATTCTGCCAGGAGGTATCTTTGACACACATCAACCACAGCAGAGAACAGTAAAGCTGTGTTGATTCGGTCTCAGAGGGAGAAAAAAACATACTGCAGGATGCCAGTCAGCCACTTTACATCCATTGTTAAATATGACTCTAACTGTATATAAAGTTATTATCTCTAAATGATGTCTTTCTGCAGTCCAAAGTGAACTTAGTACAGTTGTTAACTAGGGCTGTCAAAGTTAAAGCAAACTGGTTTTAACGTTACTTATATCTTTAATGCAACTTGTGATTTTTAGGTTGTACCGGGCTCTGTTTAAAAGCTAGAGTGAAGATACTGGCATCATATGTAACTAGACCTAAACCTAAGGAATCCATTGGTACCAACCATGTCATACTAGCTTGTAGTGAAAGAGGTTAAATAACGCTCCAAACTTGTGCTAAATTTTGGCGAGGAAAAACTGTCATGGTCTAATCAAAGGGATCCTTTGACCTCTGACCTTAAGATATGTGAATGAAAATGGGTTCTATGAGTACCCACGAGTCTCTCCTCTACAGACATGCCCACTTCATGATAATCACATGAAGATCTTGACATTAATTTAGCAGAGTGCAGATCGCACTACTTTGATTATGAATATAATTGCATCAACATAACCAGAGTTTGATGTTTACACAAGTTCCGTCACATGACCACACTGTTGACATGAGAGGTAATTCACTGCTTTTATCTTTTTGTGTAACACGAGACAAGAGCAGGTGCACAAGAGTATATTCATAAAAAACATTAGTAAAATATAACATCAGTCTCATAGAGCGTAGCCAAAACACAGCAACGTTTGTTTTTTTTGAGACGGTGATGTATTGAACCTCCTGAAGTTTCAATTTTTGCACTATTTACAGCAAGTGAGTGAAGTTGTGCCCTCATCAAGTTATTCATTTAAAATCAAATATCACAATATTTTTTGTGATAATGTATCGATTCTCAGTAACGCTGTATCGATTTTACATTAATATTTTACATGCAAAGATGAACTCAGTAAATGATTTCATTTGCAAAGAGATGCGCCCTCTCAGTGTATGTGCCCTCTCGAAGTAGTGCTGTGATGTTGGATGTTACAGGGACTCTGATAAATGAAAATGCATATCCTACTGTTCTGATTGCAGAAAAAAATGTAACTTATTTAACTCATATTTCATGCACATGGTGGTGTGTTCTTTATACTATGACAGCTTTCCTAAAATTAGATTTAAAAAATCACAATATATTGCCTTTCCTAGAGTATCGCAATATATTGAATCGTAACCCCTGTATCATGATACATATCGTATCGGGAGATTTTTGCCAATACACAGCCCTACAAATGATCATTTTTTCCCTTTTTTACCATGGCTGTTGATGCCGAGTCAAAAGGCTACTAAAGTGCAGGCCTGACAAATACCACTCTCTCATCACATGATTCTTTTATATTGTTTAGGCTACACTCTTCCCAACAACGCGTCTGTGTTACCAGTAAAGATTTTTGTCATTTCAAGAGTTCCATGTTGGACCGACGTCTCATCCTTCAGCCATTCGTCTTCGGCTCCACCACGAGACATACTTTGCTGAAATGTTTACCTCGGGTACTTATAACAATTAGCTTCCAAGTCGTCCTCTGGAAGAGAGTCCTGCCCATTGTGATTTTTCACTTTTCACCCGCTTGGATCCAGGTGTGGTCCTCGGCCTTGTGTTTATGCTGCTCGGGGTGATGCTTGACGCCAGACATCGACACCACATCCAAACAATGGGCTGTTTCTCTGCTCGCCTCTCCTCAGCAGGTTAATCATTAGGATCGTTAGCCAGGGTGAATGGGGATGTAATATGTCTCACAAACTGCTTTGAGGCCCCAGTCGAAACTCTCTTGTTCTTTCCCTCCCTTTACTCTCGCTTTTGCTGTTTCTCTTGGCCCCCCTTTGCAGACTATGTGCTATATGGTGATTATATTAAGTGAAGTAGAGAGGGCAATGAAAATGCCTCTCATTTTTTAACAATGTGACGCAGGGAGACTCTTTTTCCATATGGGATGCAAATAAAGGGAAGATGATTAACTGCGATCATTAAATCCGCGTAGTCCTTCTAGGGTGCTTCCACATTGCTACAAATGTATTATGGGTCAGAAATAGTAACAACTGTAATGGAATCTGCTAGTGGTGTAAGCGGCTGTACACATGCCACGTCTTTTTGAACGCTCAAATCCATTGTTGTCAATGTAGACGTACAGCAGGTGTGCTCAAACACGAGCATGACACCATTGCGGTGCTGGAAAACCATTTATCTTTGTTTTGATTGCATTTAGTTTAGTCAGTGGAGCTGGCATTTTTCCATGCAGTTTTAGACGCGTCATGTGTAGGACCCCTAAGGGTACACAAAGTTCACGATTCGGTATGCACCTCGGTTTTGGGAGAAACGGTTCGGTATATTTTCCGTACAGTAGGGAAAACAAAGAAAATGCAGAAAATATTTTTTTTTTAGATTTATTTTGAAAATTATAAACATTCTACAGATGCTCATTGGCCATAATTCTTACTATAACAGGCACTCAAATACTGGCATTATGTCAATAAAAGATAAATAAATAATAAAAATGTCTAATGTAAATGTAACCCAGTTTCCTCCTGGGGATCAATTAAGTATTTCTGATTCTGTAATGCTGAGGAAAATGCACACATGAAGGGAGGCACATTGTAGCAAAACAGTTAAGACCGTATGCTTTAATTCTGTATTGTTTACGATCTAGTGTGGTTGCATACGCAGAGATAAACACTCATAACATTAGTTATTACTTTGGCATGCTCTGACTCTGCAGTGGGAGGCTGCCTGAACGCTGTGGAGAGAAGGACTCGCCGTCCAGTCCGTTTTTATTTCGTTCGGCTAATCGACACATTCAGGTGATCCTGTCGTAAATTAAATGTTTGAAGTGAATCCACACAGATATACCTGACTTCAGTTTAACAGTGTCTGCATACAGTTTGACACAAATCATTGTCCGTTGAGCTTGATTAATCCGGCTAACCGGGCTAAACCAACTAGCCTGCTACAGCTCACAACAACTGGTGCGCTGTCAAAACTTTACAGTTCTGTTCCGCGTGTGTGAGTAGTAGACATAAACAGCTACATACCGAACCGAACGTCCTGTACGCATACCGTTACGCCCCCAGAATCTGCAAATTTAGGATATCATCATGGTTATAAATTACAAGTACGAGAGGTCTAAAAATGGTCAGGAAGCATGACTCCAGCAGAATGCCCCGTAGAACATGGCAGGAATGTGCGCTATGGCTAAACATCCCCGTTTCTCGCCCTGCGATCAGAAGGGTGCTGGCCACGCAGGGAGACAGGCTCGGCATCGCCCACTTAACCAGGAGAATGTGCTTGTTTGAAAACAGCATTCCTCTCTGAGTGCTTTTATGGGAGAGTTTCTACATACACACGCATACCATCCTGAACCCTGTATGTCTGTTTCTCCCTGATTCACTCCTCTCAAGAACACAACAGCTCTTTTCTCTCCGTAATCCCCATCACCACGGTTTTTGAGGGCTGATTGGTCGCTCCTTATCTGTGGCTGAATAAACGGAGAGAGGTGTTCTTCTCCAACTGTCTTGAGACCACCTAGATTGCCGTATCTCTGTCGAAGTCCTTGGCAGTTTGTTAATCTTTTAAAACAGCAATGCCTTCAGTTTGTAATTTTCATTATTAGCGAACATCACTTCAGCCGTGATGTTGAAGTGATGCACTGCTTCATAAAGAGCGCTTAAGGTGACTGACCTTGATGATCGTTTTTCTCCCATTCATTGCCAAGAAAGCAATTATCCGCCAATGTATCTATACACAAACTGCTGTGGACGATTACCTACACAAGTATTTACATTTAGTACACTCATGTAAGAAGTGCAGCGTAGGTGACAACTTCAATCTAATCTTAATTGTCCTCTCATGGTGGTTCTCTTTTTTTTTTTTTTTTCCTCTGCAGAGAGAATCATAGACGGCATTTTAACTGTCACGAAAAATTACGGGCTTGGAGAGGAGCTGGACAGGTAATCATTGCTACTCGCCCACATCAACGGGAAGTCCTGTTTTGGTCTATCCATCACTTGTTCATTTGACTAACTGACCCTCCTGCCCTGCAGTCTCAGCTGTAAAAGATGCATCATTGTGGGCAACGGGGGAATCCTGTACAACAAGTCTCTGGGCTCTCGTATAGATGACTACGATGTCGTAGTGAGGTAAGATGACGCCATCGTAAAATAACAGTATATGAATGAGCAATTTGTCCTTCAAAACAATAGTATTGGCTAAAAGGATGGAAACGGTACCATTTGTGATATTTAAAGGTGCAATTGATAACATTCAGCCACTAGATGTTGCACTCGACCCCGTTCCATTGCATTTACTTCACAACAAGTTGTTGCCAGGCACTTTACGTCAATCTCAGCCATTTATCCATTTTTTCCACACTAACTGACGACACAGAGATACCACGTGATACCAATGTCGTTCTGCTGTTGGCTCCCAAGCCTTGTTAGAAGTGGGAACCGAACGTCAGATATCTTCCACAGAGATAAACAAAACATTCATTTTGGACCTGCCTAAATTATTAAAATGATTAATTCACAGTCATAATAATAATAATTTTCAGGAAAAGCCATACTTTTGTTGGGCACCTTTCTAAAGGCTCTGTAGATGTATTCTTTTTAAAAAAATATTCGCCTACATAAAAATGTTATCAACAAGAGCATTAATACATGATTCGAAGAACGCCTTATTAAAGTGCATATACAGTATCTGATAGATAAATAAAAACATCCCAGGTGCTTAACGTCTGACCCATGGGCTGTTTTTAACCCACTCACTAAGACCTTTTTTTTTGTGCTGGCAGGTTGAATGAAGCTCCAGTAAGCGGTTATGGCAAAGACGTGGGGACCAAAACCACCCTTAGGATTACCTATCCAGAGGGAGCTATCCAGAAGCCTGACAACTATGAAAAAGACTCTCTTTTTGTTTTTTCCGCTTTCAAACCACTGGATTTCAAGTGGCTCAGACAGATGGTCTTCAAGGAGAAACTGGTAAGGAGATTTTCTTTTTTTAGAAATCTTAAACATATTAAACACACACACACACACACACAACCCCGAAAAGATATAGGAATGGCCACTCACAGCTACTGAGAGCAGAGGTGTATCACCAGGCTCTCTTTCTCATTTTAGATTCTTCCACATTATGTTTGACCTGCAGAGACTTTCTGCTTCTCTGGGTCTCTAAATGTGTCTGAATGTCTGTGTTTTGTTTTAGCAGAACATAGCAGTCTAACTTATGATCACATTCTGTACATTCCTTCCTGTGGAAATGTAAGCTGTTTTCCTAAAGGGGTTAAGAGGACGACATGCATCTCTAGTATATAATGGGGATGTTCTAGATGGTTTGAGTCGTTGATGTGGACAGTTGAGAAAAAACAATGACTTCAAGCACAAATTATTTTTTTCTTCTTTCTCTGTTAATTTTCGTCATGATACTTTGCCAGTTTCTCGTACAGTATATTAGGTTGTTCCCCTCTTAACCTGTTCTCTCACATGTGTGGATGTTGCTGTACTAATATTTATAATTAATTTACCTCATAATGAATCTTTTGGGTGTCCTTCGGAACCTCGTGAGTGCCGCAGTTAAATGACAGGCTGTGAAATGGCCTTTTAATCACAAGGGTCAGACTGAATAGCTGGCTTTTCCCTTATCTTTTTAAGTACAGAAGGCAGACGGCCTTATTTAATGTAGGCTCCCGTGTCCTTTTATATCCATTGTCACTAAAAAAGCTCCCATGAGCACTTTCATTTTGTTCTTGTTGAACAGTCTCTAGTATCTCTTTGAGATTATTTGGAGTCCATTCAACTCCAGAGCAGTGGGAGTACTTAGTAAAAGCTCTTCATAGAGTCATTAAAATAAAGGGAGTCATATTTGAATAAAGATAGCCTTATTTTAAAGGACCATGCCAGTATTTTTACATGTTTTACTACAAATCTTTTCTCTATTAATCTATTTTCCAAAGAATGAAGTGTTAAAGATTTGTAAAAAAAAAAAAATTCATTACATTACTTTGGCATTACTATATCTAAATTATGAATGTTTAAATATTACTGCAATTTTATTGTAAAATAACACAAAAAGGTTTGCAAATTGACTCCCTATACTGTGAGTATGTTGTAGCAAATGGGCTAAACCATTTAAAAAACACTTGAACAATCCTTAAAGGTTGTACACAGCTGAACTCTTTTTGTACCTCATTCTTCACGAGGGATGCCTCTGTCTAATATGGCAACCCACAATTGGGGAAACCTGCTTTATTTTCCAGCACAGCTGTGTGACTTTGAGGGAGCAGCTGCCAGATGGAGTTTTTACAAGGTGACATTTGTCAAAATCGTATGAGTGAGGGGAAAAATAAAAGAAGAAAAGGACAATACTATTATAATAGGGGATGGAAAGGGCATACAATGTCAAGCTGAAACTAAGTAATGGTGTGAAGTTGGATTAAAGGTTGAGAGAACAGAGGAAAGCTAGATGGAAAGGAGGATAAAGTGAAATGGGGTAAAGGGATAATAGCAGGGGAAAAGAAAATGAGCAGTGGAAGGTAATAGTAAAGTAAAATGGGAGGAAAATAGCTTGCTTGGCTGGCTGATGGCCCCTTCAGCCTTTGATAGGGCCCAGATTTTTCTGGTGTGTCAGAAGGAGAGGACAGTGGAAATGGCTGCCCGGGATAATTGATCTGGCCCCTGGCGTCCGACTCTCTTTGATCTGCTGAGGAAGGGAAGAATGGTTCTCATGGGTTAAAAATCAGGGAACAAAAAGAAAATCAGTGCCGTTTGGTCGGAGCCTTGATGATGATATGGAAGAAGAGAACTGACAGATGTGCAAAGACCTACCTATGGATAGTCTTTTTTTTTTTTTTTAAATACATCTGCAGTAGTTGATTATTTGATATAAATATATCACTCAATGTCCATTTTTCCTGTGCCATTTACTCCACTTAAATGTTGGCATGACATTAAGAATCATTTATTTTTGGTACAGCATTTTAGATAAGCTCATTTCATTGTGTCACTGTCAGAAAAATCATACATATACATACATCTATATAAGACATCCATATAACATCACACATGTATCACACAAACCATTTTTTGAAAACTGAAACTGAAAACACACTGTGAAAAAGTTAGTTGTAAGACAAAAACACAACAACTCCCAGACCGTACAACGCCGTGGTAGCGACCTTTCAATCACAAGATAGCCACGCCCTAAAGCATAGCCTGCTTTATGGTCTATTTGACTCTAAATGGGACCATAATTTACTAAATGAACATCATGCTGTATTGAAGAAGACTTGAAACTAGAGATTGAGACCATAAACTCATGTTTACAATGTTTACTGAGGTAATAAATCAAGTGAGAAGTAGGGTCATTTTCTCATAGACTTCTATACAATCAGACTTCTTTTTGCAACCAGAGGAGTCGCCCCCTGCTGGCTGTTAGAAAGAATGCAAGTTTAAGGCACTTCCACATTGGCTTCACTTTTCAGACCTGGAGGTTGCTCACTGCCCTTTGGCCCGTTGGGTGTGATGGGCTGTGTTGCTTTTACTAGTACCTGATATTGTGCCATTAGATTCTTGTTAGAGTACGAGTTGGTGTGTCATGAAGGTCTAGGAACTACTGTATGTCCCTTCTTCATTGTGTTATAATTATATATGCATATTATGTAGCAGGTGTTAAATTAATAGATTAATTTCGATTAATTTAAATTACTATAGCACTTATCGGTACGTGGTGATTTAAAAGCTTGTTATTATATACATCATAGCCATTACTGATTACTTCTTGGAAATGAGTGACGGGTCGATTTTAGCACACAAGTAGCATAAAAGCAGAGACAAATTATGACACGGCAACAATATCTGTTTACTATGGAAAAAACCCTAACATGAAAGGAACTGTTAAAAGACTGCTATCCTAGCTTCAGTGTATCAGACTAATGCAGTGGAAACATAAACATGAAGAGGTACCTGTGCCTTCTGTGAACTCAGGGACACATTTCCTAAAACAGTGAGTCATTGATGTTTTATTTTTTTTAATTTTCCCCTCATTTCTAGACAAATCAATAAAAGGCAACTTGGTTTGAGAGGATATGCAGCAGGAAATCCCCACCAAGTAGCAGCAAAGCATCCCTTGCTTTGCTTTACATCCATTTAGTCCATCCCAGAGGGAGACATAATGTAACTTAGGACAGCTGTCCTTTGGGAGCTTTTTACGTCTCTTGGTCTAGCAGGGGAATTCTTTGTGTAACCTGCACACTCACAGCTGCGAGGGATGCAAACCCTTTTCACTCTCCTTCTGCGGTTATGAAAGAAATTGTATTTTCTTCTTCTTCTTCTTCTTCTTATAAAAGGTTAGTGGGCGGTGCACAGTTGTTGTGCAGCCGCAAGTGACTCATCCAGTGAGAGTGCTCAGCAGACTATCGTGCGCTTTTGTGCCTTTTTTCAAATGCCTACAGCGCGGCTCTTGGATCGCTGAACAGAATATAAATTAGCGAGGCAATTTCCCAATCTGTTATTTAGTGTTTTTGTACACTCACAAAAACGTCCTCTCGCTCACACGCGCACGAATTCCAGATTTGCAAACTTGACCTCGGTCCTCAGATCTCGCAGAAGCAGCTCCCTCTCTCTCGCTGAATGTGTCTCGCATTTTAGATGAGTGAAGCCGTCTACTACATATACAATTACAGCTTCCAGCTTCCCTAATCCCTCGTTACCGCAGGCCTACGTGATTACGACTCCGACTTTGTCACTCCGCTGTAAAGTCCGACCCCACATACGCACCCGCCTGGTTGATTGCCCAGTTACATGCTGTTTACAAATGTGCTCAAACACGATTTCCACAATTGTCGATATTCTTGTTTTTTTCCCTATTTGTCTAGTTTTTGATTTTGCCCCCATGCAAGGCGCGTGCTCACGGTTCATGCACACACAGCCGCGGTTGTTTGTATATGCGGGGATATTTTCAAACAGAGCCAGTGAAGGATATACAGCCGGTGGTAAACACGGGGTTCCAAGGTGGAGTGCCGGTGTTCTATCTCTCCCGTTTGTTTACAGGAGCTCTCCCTGCTCTCTGCGGCCTAGAGAGATAAATGATGGATGGAGACAATCTGAAGAAGGGAGTACTTCTCCTTTTAATAGAAATACAGCCAGGGGTTCTTACTCAGAAGTATCAAAATATTGTGGTGAAGCCGGTATTTTAAAAACATTGCACGTCTGTTAGGCAATGCGTGAAATTGAGCAAGGAATTACCAGAATAGCCAGTTGCTTCACATCATTTACAAATTCTCAAATGATCTCCTTCCTGCAAGAATATTGTTAGGAAGCATTTCCTATTCTTAATCTCTGTGTAACAGCCAGGTTTTTTCCCCCCAGTTTATAGACATGTCATTTTAGCCAAACAAGTTTATTGTAACTCTATCACCGACGACGCACCGTGGGACAGAAATAACGGCTATATGGCTTGATTTTTAAGCCCTAACATCTGTGCAGAAGCCCAAAGTAGCATGCATACATGCATTCATAAACATTTACATACTTGTAAACATGGATTTTGAACATGATCCAAGTGACTAACATAGGGTCCGGATGTCACTGATTACCATGAGTGTTGTGTTTCAAAAATGAGTCACCTACCTACGCTGCAATGATTAACACTCAGACCTCGGTCCTCATTACAGCAAAATATCCAAACGACTTGTCCTTTCTTAACTTAAGGTTCAAAGACAGGAAACATCCTACCGAGGCAATACCTCATGGACAAAAAAAGATCCGTGTTCAATTTTAGCTACGAGTTTTCGGATGCACTAATGGTGTCAGTGGAGGAGAGGAAACCCCACCTTTTTTCATTAATGAATGAATGAATCATCTTTGCTGTCGATATGTACCCATGAATGCGTCATCATACGTTCTGAGTAGCCTTTAAATCATATTTCGGTGTTCATGTTGTTCTCCGTCTTCAACGTCATTGCCATACAGACCTAACAACAGTACTGCTACCATTATTGGCTGTTATTTTTAATTTAGGACAGGGTCTACGTCATCCTAATTTAGGAACTTGAGAAATCCTGAAGTAAGGACGGTTCTGTAATAGCTAAAATCCTATCCTAAGATAAGATAGGATTTTTTTGCTAAACGCAGTGCGGAAATTTTTTTCTGTTTTACCACAATCCTAAATGTCATCCTAAACTCAGATAAGATAGTATTTCAGACTTTACTGTAATGCCTATCTCTCGGCTTAAATGCTTTCAGAAACATCTTGTAGTGTACTGTTTAGTTGAAAACAGTCGAGCCAAAACGAAGCACCGCCCACCTTTCTCATTTTACAGCTCAACAGTACAGTACAAGATGTTTCTGAAAACATTTGAGGTGAGAAATAGGCATTACAGTGAGCAAATATTGATTCATATTTGATCAGCGCTGCCTAGTTTGACAGTTTGATTGGAATTTACAAGCTTTGCGAGCAGTGAGACAGAGGCTCGTGATTTTTTTTCAGATTACCTGTCTCATGCACTACAGTCAGGATATAGTCACAAGACTTTTAAACGTTTTTTATATTTTTTTCATCATATTTGTGTGTGTGATCGACTGCAGCTTTAAGTGTTGATGCAAGTTTAAGGAGCACTTTGACATGCCAGAAATGCGTCGCTAGAGGCACTAATTAGTTTTTTAGTCAGATACCAGCAGGCCCTGCCAGTGACACCATGTTGCACATACAATTCTTCAGTGTCACAATGCTGTCAAGCGTTGGCACTGTTTTCCCTGTTCGCCGTCATGGGAGTGTGGAGACAAGGGTTTCACACACTGGATAACCTAAAAGAGGCCAGGAAAAGAGAAACCACCATGACCTCAATGAGGGCAGAGGTCTTGGTATGTGTCAAGAAAAGCAAAGGCAAATTGGCGAATGCTTCAGATTCCTGGCGAACAAACGGCAATAAAATAACCAAAAGCTGTTCAGAATTTTACCTCTAGGATTTTCGAAACAGTAATCCCCCCGCTGTGCATGTCAGCATTTACCAGCTGCTTTGGAAAACCTCTCGCTCCTTTCAAACATTCTTTCTGAAATGGTTCCTCTTCAGTGGACCACTTATGTGGTGAGACACTGCAACTCGTAAACTCAAAAGGTCCAACATGTACACATCGCTAATGACCTCCAGAACGAGCTTAATTGGGATCGTTAGCAGTTCGGAGCTGCCGTTTTTGTGTCTAAATTGCTCTAAGTCTACCTTCCGGAATCCAGTCCACCTCGTTTGAGTCATCCTCTCCGTAAACATCAACCACATCCTCAGACGGCCAGATAGAGACGAATTGTACGACGGCTGCTTGTCAAGGAAGGACGAACATCTGTGTCATCGCAGTCGTATTACGGGATTATTCTGGAGAACACACAAGAAAGGTCAAAACGTACTACTTGTGGCCAACAGAAAGCTGAGGTTTGTCTGTGTTTGTTTACACTGTAGTAACCCAGCAGATGTGAAACGTTTTGTTCTTTGCTCTCACGTTACAGTTTTGCTCAGCGCTCCACATTTCTACACTTTTCACTCAGTCCCTCGGGAACTATAAGTTGAGCTCTCTGCTTCATTCAGTGCATAGAAACATCTTAGTTTGAAGGTGCGTTAAGTTTCATTGGCCACACTGAAACCAAACCACACTGAAAACCATAAATGCAAGGTTGGATGACAAGTCCATGCTCTAAACCAAGCTGTTTCTTATTTAGGTATTTTGTGGAGTTAAGTGCATCTGTGCATTTTTTTAACTTTTCTGCAACTAGAAAAGGATGTCATCATGTTTATGTCTTCACCACCACTAGTCCATCGTTACTTTTCTCATCATTTTTAGTAGTTTTCTACTTGAATTAAATCGCGCCTAGATGTTTTGAGCACAGCTATATGAGGGGAATCTAATGCTTTCCTTACATTTTCCATTTTAGCACTAATTTCATCATCGTTCTTTTCTCCTGTATCTTTCAGTCCTCATCACTTTTTCCGTTACGTTTAATCCCTCACTTGTCTTGGTTTACAGCAGGTCTTCTCTTCGCCCCTTTGACATTGTCTTGCTCTAATCCGGCGCTTTAAACTCCTTTGGTGATGGTTTGTATAGCTGTGATTTTCCTACAGCTGTGAAATTACTAGACAAATACACTTAGCCCTTTTCGAAGCTTCTGTTGTAACCGACAACAGTGACATAAAGAAACCGAGTGCTTTTATGGTATTAGTCTTCTCTGAGTGATGCATTAATAGTACCTCAGTTTGCATCAATAACACTTGGGAAGCAACGCAATGGAAATGGACATTTTCTATGTTGTCATGAGAGAGGATAATGTCTTTACTCCCAAGACATATTTATCTGGCTCAGTTGTCGCGTTAGA
Organism: Sebastes fasciatus; assembly: GCF_043250625.1. Lineage (NCBI taxonomy): Eukaryota > Metazoa > Chordata > Actinopteri > Perciformes > Sebastidae > Sebastes > Sebastes fasciatus. The sequence goes on along the minus strand of NC_133805.1, from coordinate 13,274,618 downwards.
CTTTCTTGTTGTCCGTCATTTTAACGAGGAGGGTTGTTAATATTCCGTCATAATCTATTATTACCCGTCATTTAAATTTAAATTTTTTAATGACAATAATACATATGCTTATTTAAAGGTAGAATCTGTGATTCTAATCCAATACACTTTATACAGCGAACATCTCCTGCTCCTCCTCCTACTGTCTGTTCTGCAAAAAATCCAGTGTTCATACTCAGCCCTATCTTTTTTCAATAAATTTAGAGTATTGGACTGAAGAATTACTCTGACAATGGTTTAATGGCACCTGACAGGAGAATTAGCGCCACCATCTGTCCGTGATGCTCCCTAATATTCGCATAACCATATTGGATGGAAACATGCATTAATTCCTTCTGCGCTAAATTGGGATGGAAACTTGACCACAAGTGGAATTGTAACGTCTCCGTTCACTTTCTTCTGACTGAGTGACGTCGACCTCTCTACGGTATATCTCCTTGCATTGGAAACAATTAACTCTCCCAGTTCAAGGTTGTTTTAACAGGTGCTTTATTGGAGCACACACGCCTCGCGCACACACTTAAATCTAATAATCCAGACCAATTTAACCATAAAGCTGTCGCAGGAGAGGGGAAACAGCCATTTCCTCTCTGACCACAGCCCAGCGACGGCCCAAACTCCCAAAGCCGCACACTTCTGTTCACCTTTGGGCGTGTGTGTGCGTCGGCTCGGTGAGTACGTGGTGTAGGAGCACTCTGCGGCTTCCTGTTCTGTAATGGTCAAAATGCCACCGACAAACTAATACACACTCACGTAGAGGTTAGCGGTCAGCCCGCAGTGGAAGCCACATCCTGTTCCCTGGAGGCTATTTGCTTTGAGCTTTGAGTACTACTTGTTGTACTGGTTGATAACAGTCTTTGACGAACATTTACATCATTGCTCATAATGTACAAGTTTGTTTAAACCATTATTTAACCAGTTAATTAAAGATGTCTTATAAATAAAATAGTTTGAGCGCTAAACAAGGGTGTTTTCATTACCTTTCCCTGTCCTGTCCATCCTAACTGGTGGAGGTTTGAGTTGGTGACCTTTTAATGTAAGCAACTTCCCACATTCCTAAACGCATAACAGTACCCACAACCCCCTCCCTCCTGACAGGCCTGAATCCTTACATACTAATCGCTCGTACTTTTCTCAGAGCCACCTGTACTTTTGCCAGTTGTCTGTCTTCAAAAAGATCCCCGCCCCCGTGACATTTGCGTCTACGTGTACATGTCGGGTCATTGCCGTGTAAAGCGGAGGGGCGTGTGTGTGTGTTGTGTGTCATTAGCTTCTCTCCTTCCAGGAATAAAAGAAAAAAAATGCATCACTCTCTTTTATTCGGCGTACACAGACGCGCACACATCCAAACAGCGCTGCTAAATAGATTCCTGGCAAACACAAGCTGTGTTGACAGGAGAGATGAGCTGCTGTTCCTGTCGCAGCTTGCCGAAAGGCACAGAGCCGGGCCCACGTTCAAAAAGAGCCGCCACTGTTGAAGCCACAAAGCCAGCAGACTTGTTGCTACTGCCTCTGCCAACACACACAAACACACACACACACACACGCACACACACAGTCGTGCATTGCTGTATCAAAGGCGGCCAGGCGACTATTTGAACAGGTGATTCCCATTTACATCTGCTGACCGTATTGGCTTCATGCCTTTTAGGAAGTCGCACTGTCAGGCGAGTCAATCACGCACTGCGAGTTGGTCACACGTTCGTTTATCCGTGAAAGTAAAGCTGTAAAGAGGACTGATTTGTTGGAGGTGTAATCGTGGTAATTAGCATGATAGAGACCATCATTTTTCAAGGGTAACTTTTTATGAATTTCTTAATAAATAGTTTCTGTTCTGGTATGAGTGAGTTTGAAGTGCGTGGGTTGCATAATATTATTGAGATGGCTCTGCCAGCCTGTCTGACAGGTTGCCTTAGCGACTGATGATAATTGCCTTGTGTAATGATACGACCGTAGGTGTCGCAAAACACCCTCAGGTCAAGGAGTGATTTGAACCATTTCCTTTCAAATGCCATATTTAACCATGGATGTTTGATAGGGACACAATACCAGCAGATACTTGATGTAGATTTAAAGCTGCAGTGGGTAGAAATGGAGCGAATATGAATATATAAGTTGTTTTTATAAAACGATCGCTATATCCTGACAGTAGTGCATGAGACAGGTAACCAGTCAGAGCTGATCTGGAGTCTGCCGACCAGCTTCCGACCAAACGGTCAAACTAGGCAGCGCTGATCAAATATTAATCAATTTTCTGTTACTGTAATGTCTATTTCTCACCTCAAATGTTTTCAGAAACATCTTGTAGTGTACTGTTTAGCTGTAAAATGAGAAAGTTTGTGACCTGGCAGTCATGTTGAGATCAGTTGAGGAAATGCCAAGCACCGCCCACCAGCCGGAGCACGGCCAATAGGAACGCTCTCTCTTTTTTAGATTTTTTAAAGCCTGAAAATTTTGCCTAATGATGCTAAAAAAAATTGTTGCATACTGAATATTTAACCACCATTTTCCACAATTAAAAATCATGCAACATAAAGCAAACTCCTTCATCAAGTCTGACCAAACACTGAAGCCACTGAATGTGCAACTTTGTCTGTCAGGGTCGCAGACGCTGTGATCAAGAGGCAGTAAGTTTCTGATGGAAAAGTCTGGGAGAATCATCATAATCATCACCCTTTTTAAGTTATCTGTCATTTTTCTCTCTGTTGTCTGGGTTAAAGTCAGGTGGAAACAACTTGATAAATGCAAATAATTGTAATAACAATATTGTGCTTAAATAATACGATCCTTCATATTAATCCATACCAAGCACTTTTTCCCTACAACTAATGAAACCTGTAAAGCACTCATCACTCCAGTGCAGCTGCACCCCTCACCCACTGCTTGATTCTCCTCCTACCAGGAGTCATAATTACTGATGTCCTGCGAGCCCCTCACCCTGACTCCATCCATTAAAAGCCCAAAGCCATTTCCCTAATCAGTGCTGGTAGGGGTCTGGCTTCTGGTTGGCTTCTGTGTTTTATGTCAGCGTTACGAAGGATAATCTCACTTTGATGTTGGGTTGGTTTAACCGTGGAGGTGGCATCATGTGAATGACTCTGGCTTTGCAGAGACAAAACAGTCCAGTATTGATGTTGAAAACTACTAATTCATATTTTTATTTTTTTCCCCCTATGCTATCTATTTCCTCGCCAATGCATCAGAGGGGTACAGAGGGTTTTTGGAAGTCGGTGGCTCACTACGTGCCTCGGGAGCCGACGGAGATGAGAATCCTCAATCCCTACTTCATTCAGGAGGCTGCCTTCCAGTTCATAGGCCTGCCCTTCAACAATGGCCTCATGGGCAAAGGGGTAAGACACACACAGGCATCAATGTAACAGAAACATGAGAAAGACACACACACCCAGCAGTTAGATTGTGTTTTTCAAGGGAAACCATTGAACTGAGAAATCTGTATGCTGGATGAGTCAAGTCAGACTTTGGCTGCAAGTATTTTACATTTATATTCTACACACAGCGCAGACATTGTGCTGGAATGATCATTATCTGTAGCACCACGCTGAAGCCAAGGCTGGATGACGACAGTACTGTATATGTATGATCTGCTCTTGAGTTGGACTTTACTTTAGTATGTTTTGTACTAGGGCTGTCAATTGATTAAAATATTTAATCCAATTAATCGCATGATTGTCCATAGTTAATCGCAAATTAATCACACATTTTATATCTGTTCAAAATGTACCTTAAAGGGAGATTTGTCAAGTATTTAATACTCTTATCAACATGGGAGTGGACAAATATGTTGCTTTATACAAATGTATGTATATATTTATTATTGGAAATCAATTAACAACACAAAACAATGACAAATATTGTCCATAAACCCTCACAGGTACTGCATTTAGCATAAAAAAATATGCTCAAATCATAACATGGCAAACTGCAGCCCAACAGGCAACAACAGCTGTCAGTGTGTCAGTGTGCTGACTTGACTATGACTTGCCCCAAACTGCATGTGATCATCATAAAGTGGGCCTGTCTGTAAAGGGGAGACTCGTGGGTACCCATAGAACCCATTTTCACCCCTTTAAAAATGGCCATGACAGTTTTTCCTCGCCAAAAGTTAGCGTAAATTTGGAGCCTTATTTAATCTCTTTCGTGACAAAGAAGACACTGGATTCCTTAGGTTTTCTAATTTCATATGATACCAGTATCTTCACTCTAGCTTTAATACTGAGCCTGCAACAACCTCCGAAAGATCGATTGCGTTAATGAGTTAAAGAAATGATTGCCGTTGAAACTAATTTGTGTTAACGCACTATACAGCCCTAGTTTGTACTTTAATCTTTGTTTCTGGAGGTTCCTCAGTATGACTGCATAACCTCCACCATTTTCAAAATAAAAGAGGGAAAATGAAAGTAGATTTAAGAGGAGATTCCAAACAATTTCTGATTATTGAAATTGCAGAAATGTAGAATACCTGCTTCAACCCTGGTCCAGTTTGAGTTCTACAGTACGTTATTGTTTTTATTCAGTGTTCAAAGTTGATGTATGTGCTCTGCTCGTGGAACATGTTTGTCTGGGCATGAGACTGCCGAATCAGGTCTTGACCAGCAACCAGAGTACAGACAAATATAAAGTAATGATGATGTTTATATTCATGTATTATGAACTTTTGCGTATGTGTGATTCGTTGCTAAGTAAAGGAGAATATTGTTAGAGAATTGGAGAAGACATGAGGAGTGTATCACCGTAACTCTGCCCTTTGGGGCCACCAGAACACCCCTGCATGAACTCCACTCCGCAACATGTGTTCAACATGTGGGCATCTGGCCTGTGTGTGTGTGTGTGTGAGAGTGTGTTGGTCATTTGTGTTGGTGTCTGCAGTGCTGTCTCATACAATACAGGCTGCAGAGTTGTATGATTTGGCACATTGTTTCCCAAGAACACTTTCCTGTCTATCTTCTGACCATCATAGTTTATGTTTATGTATGTGGAAATTAATGAGGAGGCCTATTTGTTATACCAGTGTTTATGTTGAGTGTGTGTGAATGTGTGTGTAAATTAATCTGTATTAGAACACGCAGTAGGGGGTTGGCCAGCTGCTGGTTCAGCTCCACCTACCCTGAGGGCTGCAAATCAGGGTAATGATTTAAATGGGGCCTCCCTCCACTCTTTCTTCTGCACCCACTTTTTTTTCCTAACACACACACACACACACACTCTTTTTTTCCCCCCTCTCTTGTTCTCTAACATCCACACACAGCCCCCTGTACCCCCCAGATCTCTGGCAGCCCCAGGCGGTTAGGAAGCACAGTTCAACCCTGTAGATCAGTGTATCGTAGCAGGGGTCTGCAGGGGTCGCGTCTTAAAGGTAATAGTTAATCACCAAGTGCTCAAAGTCAGTTAGCAGCAGTGGAGCAGAACAAAGACAGAGGTACAAAGGAGGGAGGGAAGCAGATACATGAGAGGGATCGGACATCTGTCTCTGAGCTAGTGTCACAAACCATCATCAGTTTCAAGATTGTCTGAAAACAATGATGCTGCACATGTTTTTGTCAATATTAATCCATGTGTTGGTCTCAATACATTTTATATCAACATGTGTTCCCGATGTGTGTGTGTGTGTGTGTGTGTGTGTGTGCGCTGTGATCTTCTGACAGCCTGCATTTTTGTGTTTTTTTTTTTTTTACTACAGAACATTCCAACTTTGGGAACAGTTGCTATAACGATGGCACTGCATAACTGTGACGAGGTGGCGGTGGCTGGTTTCGGCTACGACATGAACACGCCACACGCACCTCTGCACTATTACGAGACCGTCAAGATGTCCGCCATCAAAGAGGTGAGTTTCCGGAGCACAGCACGTGTTTCTCAAAATCTGTTGTGTTCTACAAAGCTTAATCCTCAAAGCGCTCTTAAATGACCAGATTTTCAAATTGAAATCTGGTGCGACATTCTCTCCATGCTAATGAGAACAATATTTTCTGGCTTTGGAGAATAACTGGAGAAACAAATGAGCGTAATGTTTGATGAGGAGGGACCACCAGTCCTGTGGAGGGGAGAGGTGACCTGGCCTACAGCCAAAATACATTCACTACAAAGCCCTCACTGTTCAGACTGATGGTAATATTACTATAAGAAATGTGCATGAATTGAACATCTCTCAGCTTTTGCATTTGTATTCAAGTGGAGCTGCACTAATTGGATCTGTCTCTCGTGTTGATCAGCTCTTTGTTCTCTGACAGATGAGGTTATTCAGATATTTAGAGAGTTTAATGACAGGCCCTGTGGTGCTGTTAAAACTCTGAAGGTGGGAGGGGAAATGTCTTGTAGTGTCATGTTGTGCATTTTCTATGTATGATAATTGTAGTTAAAATATGCTGTGGTTTGGCTCGGATGTCGGTTTAAAAAAAACAAAACTGATTTATATTGCTTTTAACTTAAAAAAAAATTGAAACAAAACATAATTACAGCACCTGTCGTTTTGTGTCGTGGCTATGTAACTGTATCTTATATCAGAGGCCTTTTGGGGATGATTACATTTGACTGAAACTACTATTATTGTAAACATGCAAGTAAAAACCTAAATGACTGGTAAATAAGCATTATTCTTTACTCAGACCAGAATAAAGATGATAAAACAAAGGAAACTAAAATGTTTAAAAAAAAATAAGCCCGGTCTGCTCTGATTGGTCAGCTGGTCCACTCTGTTGTGATTGGTCAACCGAACCAAACTCTTCAGACTCTGCTCCAGCTCCGCTCTAACTAGCTTTGTTTGAGGGAGAGCCTAACTAGCCACTAGGCAGGTATTATGCAAATGTATTACTTAGTGACATCACCACGTTACGGAAGAAAAGGCGGGACTTCAAGCGAGGCGTTTCAGGCCGTTTAGGAGCAGTGTTTCTGTGGGTGAGAGTAACTCCGAGAGACTTTTGGCTTTGTAACTTTGCAGACCTTTTACGTGCACAAAAAAACTAAATAACACACTAAAGGAAAGGGAAAAAGCACAAAAGCATAATAGGTCCTCTTTAACTAAATTTAAATAAGATTATGGCTAAAATATAGACAAATATATCTAGAGGTATATCATTTTATGGTGCAAAAGTTTAGGTGGCTAAAGTATGAAATACATAAGTAAAATAAATCCTACTGTATTCATTTATATCTGTGGTCATTAGGGTGTTTAATGAAGCACAGTGTTGTGCATATGTTATGCATAATGTATATTTTGAACTTGTTTCATCTCCCTTTAAGAGTACTGAGGACATGAAACTATGAACTACACCAAAACTAAAAACTCTGAAACAAAATAAAAACTAAAACAGAAGAATGAAAACATCAAAAGGTTAAATCAGTAATTTCCCCCGTCCGAAGTGGCGCCGGTCTTTCATCAGTCGCTGTATCAACATGCTAACTGTTAGTGCGTCGTTCTAACAATCATCTTCTAAATGCCCTCGTGACGGATCTCCCTCCTCTCCATCAGTCCCGTCTTCTTCTCGGTGTTTACACTGAAACCCAGTGGAATCAAAGATGTCACCCGCGTGCTGACGTGTGTAAACCATGAGCTCAGTATGATGATAACCTTTGTCTAAACTCCCAGTGAACCCTTTGGCATTTATTATCATCATCTTCATCAACATTGTCATCATCAGCCACACATGGCTAATTAATGGGAATAGGTTTTTTGTTTGGAACACTGTTAACCACCGCCACTCCCCGGGGCTGTTGGGTTTGATTTTCCGGAACAACGAGAAATGATCCACGTATTATTCCGTTGCCCTGTTTCCTATCTGGAGGGACGTTTTAAAACTCCACGGAAATTGTGTAATTAGACGAGATACACAGAAATTGATGATAAAATGTCACGTACATCAGTTTAGACGGTGTGATGATACTGAGGTCATCTGCTGTGGTGTACGAGACGCTCCATTGTCCTCAATCCTTTTATCTCAGAGCTGATCAAACTTACTGATCAAATGATTTAGTTAAAGCTGCAATGATCAATATTTTTACATCAACAATGGATCAAATGATATTTTTATTATAATTAACCTTTATTTAACCAGAAAAATCTCTTTTTTTGCAATGGAGATCTGGCCAGTGTTGCGTTTACAGCTTGTTTTTGCTGCCCCCGAGGACAGTGGACACAATTGCTTTTTTTTCTGCTACAGCATACAGATCCGTTTTGTAGAAAATATCTGTACCCGAAAGGGAGAAATTTATATTTTCGGTGTTCACATCGCCTTCGGTCTGCATATAACAGTCAAAATGCTTTTTTTCTGACAGTCATCATGCCATTTTATTTGAAACTTATTTGCAACAAGTGTTTTACAGCCAAACAGCAGCCATGACTTAACACAAAAAAAGCCACAGAGTGTGAACCGCAAACCACATCAGCTCTCCAGGTTGTGTCTTGTGTTGCGCCTTAGCTTGCTAGCAGCCAAACAAGGGGAAACTCCTGATGTCCGTTTAGTTAGCT